>NC_134844.1:47192810-47495840 GCF_965363235.1 Mytilus galloprovincialis
ACTTTCACCATTCATCAGTAATGGTTCATTTGATATTGCCAGGACACAAATAAATGTTAATAAATCCGGTTTGCTGTCGTTGTGACAGCCTCTTGTTTAATGTATGAACTTATGCTAAGAAAATGACACTGCTGTTAACATTGTGCTCTTTTCTTTAAGAAAGTGAATAGAGTTATAATATAAATCAGATCCGGTCATGTGTACAGATATGAAGGATTTTCTATTCATCTCGTTTTTATGGAATTATATTTTTAGTTGGATATCAATTTCCAATATTAACACCAGTAAAAAAAAAAAAAAAATTCAATGAATATCAAAAGTGAATAAGATAGATGACTATATGTTTAAATTATTTAAGCCCTTGCTATGATTTACAAAAGAATATAACATAATGAATAAAAGATGTCAATGGTAAACATTTTTTAAACCAGACTTGTATCTAGACACTATATTTGTTTTGTAATTATGAATACACATTAAGTAAAATATAGCTCTTATGTCTATAGTGACTATTACTCTGTATTTTTCAAAGCAGTGTTATACTTTGTATCTGTAATCATGGTTCAGAGTAATGTCTTTCTACTTTTTGTTGATGTGTACAGTTATCAGTACTTGTTGTGTATTTGAATGTTAGTTTTAAAATACCTATTTTTTTTCATTAATATTTATTTTCTTGTGTAGGTTCTTTTTATACTTTTATATTTTGTTAGTATGACTTGTTGAATTTTTATGCCTTTCTGATTTGTTTATATAAGACATGACTGATAAAAAAAAAATTGAAAACTAAATTACCAGTATTGTACTGTAATTAATTTTTTTACACATATTATATTAAAACTTAAGGGCATTATATATTACTTGACAGTTTTTATCTTAAAAGATAAAATAAATCTTAAGATTTAGATATAACCACCACTTTTTTTGCTCTCGTTCTATTATCAGATTTCCAAAAATCTATTTGGATACTTTATTTCTTGTTTGGTTATCTGACAACACTTGATAGTCATGTTGGTTATCGAAAGAGACATCTATATTACAAATTGGTGGCACGAGTTATATTCATAACTTAAATGTTGTGCTCATGTCTGTTTTTTTTTAATTTGTTTTGTATTAAATTAACAGACAGAAATTTTCATAGAAAAAAAATCAATCATACTAAATTAGATATGCAGTCAGTAAGACGCATGCATTATCTTAAAAAGTATTCTTGTCCCCAAAAAAATAACCTAGATTAGTGCTCATGAGTATTTATTGGATGTTTTTATTTTACAACAAATAATGATTTTGGATATGTATGTGACTTAAATTTGAAAGTCTATCGTAACAGTGTTAACTTCTGAATTGATACATCAATAGTTGTTTAAGATTTGTGATGACAGTCTTTAGTTAATAAATGTCTCAACTTAATTTAAATCAACACAAATTATTATGAATACATTTATATTCGGGGGTACCAATTTTACTGGATTAAGGAATGCTTGGTTTTCCATGGATACTAAATTTCAAGGTTTTGTCAAAGTCTACGTTCAAACTTGTTCCCATGAAATCAATGCAAATTGATAACCAATGAATAATAATTAATCCATAGTTTATCCTCATCAGTTTTTAAAAAGAAAAGGGTTAGAAAAAATATTCTCTCATTGATTGGAGTTTTTTTATACTTCGTAAAAAAACCAAACGGTTTGTTAAATTGTCACTTGCAATTAACTTATAAGTGTGTATTCACTTGGATTGGTAGTTAATTCATTTCACATTATTTACATTGCTTTGCAAAAGAACTGATCATAATTTTTTTCTCTTCACTTCAATGAGAGTTCAGCAAAGAAACTAAATGTTAGTTGTTTACAATAGAAGGACAATCTACATGTTAGTGTATATCTAAATTTTTGTTTAGTAAAATTATTTTCATGTCATTGGTTGTACTGTATGAAGCTATATATTTCCATTATGTACAAACTGTTTTCAAGATTAAGAATGAGATTCATTGTGTTTTATAATTACACTAATGTTTGCTACTGGATTTCAAAATAGCAACATAGCAGTCTTATTCAATAGATAATATATAATACAATAAATATGAAAGTTATAAATTTATAGTTTGTTGTTTTGTTCTTGTTTTTGATATTTTTAAAATGGTCCTTCTTATTAATAGGGGAATAGGATTATTTTTCGTACAAAATTCATTGGTAGACATCAATGTCAGACAAATAAAAATGGAGTAGAAATGACAAAAATCTAAAATGTTTTTTTCAGATGTCTATGTGTAATCTATGGTTCTAATTAAATGGACCTATACACAGTAATTCTCTAGAAATCTTGATTCTAGAAATTAAAAAGACAATGCAGGCTGAGTTACAAGGAGCAGTTGGGGATGAAAAAATATCAGTTAGTTTTAATTGGCATTTTTCCATTAAATTCTTGATTGAAATTTTAGCTATAAATAAGGGCAATCTTTAAGGCCTTTTAAAATTTGCTCCATTTATTCTCCTCAAAATCTGCTCTACAAATTTGTTGTAAGATGCCTGTAGCACTTAACCATAATTTTTGAATTTGATATTGATATCTGCATATATTGTGAAACAGACTTGGATGGAGAGTTGTCTCATTGGCACTCATACCACATCTTTTTATATCTACTTTCTTCTGTGAAAGCAAAGTGCCCTTCTTCAATAAATACAATATAGAAATAAGGAGATGTGGTATGATTGTCAATAAAAGAGGGACGAAGGATACCAAAGGGACAGTCGAACTTATAAATCGAAATAAACTGACAACACCAAGGCTAAAAATGAAAAAGACAAACAGACAAACAATAGTACACACAATTTAGAAAACTAAAGAATAAGCAACACAAACCCCACCAAAACTAGGGGTGATCTCAGGTGCTCCGGAAGGGTAAGCAGATCTGATCCACATGTGGCACCCATCGTGTTGCTTATGTTATAACAAATCCGATAAATAGTCTAATAAAATACCTTCAGACAAAGTACAAATGATGTCATTTCATGGAACTACAGTCGCTGTACAGCTTGCATGAATGAGCAAAACCCATACCATATAATTGCTATAAAAGATTTAACTTTGACAAAATTAGAATGAATAAAAAATAATAAAAAAAAACAAAGATCAGATTTATTGCTTAACAAATATGAATACACCAATTGACAATAACCACTGAATAACAGGCTCCTGACTTAAGCTTGGGACAGGCAAGTTCAGCATTGTGAGGTAAAACATGGTTATGAGAGCTCTATATAACCTTGCTGCACACAAACACAACTAATAGAAAGAAAACAGACACAAAAGACCAATATGACACAGCATGCATTTACTAAAAGCTATCAAAGGTGAAGTCCATAACAACTAATGAATGAATCATGTTAAAACACTGAAATATCAATCGGTGCACATCATATGGATTAAGTGTTAAGAAATCATTAACAGCATGAGAAAGCATGACCTTGTGCAATACCAAAATATAAGTAAATAATATCAACATGATTTTTTACCAATCAAAACTTGAAATCTATAGAAGTTTACAATTTCTATCAAGGAACATAAGCCCTGGAATATTGTGTCAACTGGGAAATATATCCTCGGTATGCTGGCGCTGCTGAAATGTTGCTACATAGAAATGGGAAGTAAAATTATCTTCTTTGTTGTAAAGATTTGTTTTCGACCAACTCTAATTGTTTAATTCTAGATGGAAGTCAAGATATAAGTCAGACTTAACTGTATCTGCTGTTTCCTTTATCTCAAAATTGATGCGTTCAACATCGTCACCAAATTATGAATTATTTAGTGAGAGAACATCATCTATATAGCAAAAGTAAAATTAATAAATATTGCTGACTTCTTTTCTTTCTTCCTAAGTTATTCCTGTATGAAGTCTTGCCCATATGAATAAAGGAACAAGTCGGCAAGAATAGGGGCACAGTTGGTTCCCATGCGAATGCCGATTATTTGTTGTAAAACATGTCCCCCAAACGTAATAATGTTGTTAAACAAGAAATCAAGCATCTTGATTATGTCAGTTTCAGGTATTTTTTTGTTTGATTCAGAGATATATTTTACAAAGTACAATGATCTCTCCATAAGACAAGACCCATTCTTTTTTATGAAACAAGCATTACGAACTCTTTAAACTTGTCTTTTAGTTTGAAATGGGGAATACTTGTCTAAAGTATAGAACAGTACTATTGAAAGTGTCTTAGATCGTATGTAATCGAAAAAGATCTTTTGAATTTTTTAGTATCCACATCTGTTTCACGCCACCTTAAGAATAGGTAGTTTCACAATAAGATTGAAGGCGGCTTTGAATGCTAATAAAATAGACGTTAATAATTTAGAAAGATCTAGAGATTTCATGGAGCACTTAGAAGACCTAGCAATAAAATGTTGTTTTACGGACACATATGTAGTTTAGTTATCCAATACAGTGGAGGAATATCCAGTTCTTCGTCATTGGTTAAAATCCTAAAGAAAAATAGAAGAGACCTATGATAATACAGGAGTCATCCTTGGTAAAACAATCGAGAACAACACGTTTAATAATTTCATCCGTCCGAAGCGCTTTTCTAGATTTACCTTCATCAGGAACGCTCAAAGCCAAACATTTGAAATCCGAAGATGTATAAGTACCGAAAACGTTGAAGAACTATATAACAAAAATACATAAAATAAATAGCAAGATTCATCTAAAGTCAACTTTGCCTGAGGGAGTTGAAACCTTAGTTTCTTAATAATTTCTAAATTTATAAACAGACAATTTAAGAAAAAATTGTTAAATCATACTAAGCTGTTGGTAATTAAGTGTCGTGCGTGTATATGTCGAGTTTCAAAGTGAATTGTCAATACCTAATGCATTTATCAAACAGTTTGAGAAATGTGATTTACACACAAAAACGATTTTTGTTGGGCTTTGTCTGCGGGGACAATAACATATTTGATATGGAGGTAGGACAAGTGTTATGCAACATTTTGACATTTAAAAATTATTGTAGTATTGGTGTACATAGACCCATTCATTTTTTTTATTCAAATTTGTGTGTCTGTCTATACAACATCATTCACTATGTTAAGCTTTAAGCTGTGTAGACTCTTTATGATTAGGTTATAAATTTATAGCGAATGCTACCATATCTATAATGAAAAGCATTTTGGATTATTGATTTGAGACGACTTTTCTGATCGCATGCATTTGTGGTTTAAAAAAAACTCTAAAGAACTTCTGGATTTTGAAATCTCGATCTTTCTCTGAAATTAATTATATCATGATTTTTCAACCCTTTATACTACCATTCATCGTGTGAAATTGAAAAATCGTTCGAAAGAAATAATCCACACTATTGATCACTTTGGGATACAATACGGCATGTTTTGTTAATAGAGAACAAAGGGGTAAAACATGCTACACAGAGGAACAAGAAACCAGTATGCTGAAGTTTCTTATTGACAACATATTTGCTGAATTTGAAGACAGACTACTTCAACACTCTTATAGTTGACTATGCGATATGAATTTTTATTATTATTGAAGACCGTACGGTGACTTATATTTGATAATATTTATGTAATTTGGTCTCTTGTGGAGAGTTGTATCATTGGCAATAATATCACATCCACTTATCTTTATATAGGGGAACCTTTCTGGACATGTCTGCTTTAAACGCCAGAGTCCTGCACTAAACTAATAAAAAGTGAATGTAAAAGTAAAAACGGTTGCATAGGAAGATGCAAATGTGTAAGGCAGCATTAAGTTATACTATTCCGTGTAAATGTGGGGGCCAATGTGATGTGGTATAATAGATTGGCGATGTTGTGTGATCTGGGAACAGTATATATATATATATATATATATATATATATATATATATATATATATATATATATATATACAACTCGTCTAAACATCAACCCAACAATGTTAGATCTGTAAATTTGCTTTCGCAAATTTTTGGTTCTTCCCTCGCCGGGATTCGAACCCATGCTACTGAGATATCGTGACACCAAATCGCCTGCACTGCAGCCGTCCCGCTAGACCACACGACCACCTGGGCTCTCAAAAAAAGAGCTTTCGGTGGGCATGTGTTACCTTTCCACGTCAGTTTTAATCTAGCGGCGTACTACAGTACATGATATATAAGGCATGAAGATGTTATTGTTACAGATCAGCTAAATTATCTATAGTAAAGGATCCTACAAATTAATGTAAGATACAGTCACAGAAAATAATTATATTCATAAGTACGTCTGAGTCAGTGACAACCCTACAACAGATGTATCCATCGGATCGCCATCAAATATATATATACAACTCGTCTAAACATCAACCCAACAATGTTAGATCTGTAAATTTGCTTTCGCAAATTTTTAGTTCTTCCCTCGCTGGGATTCGAACCCATGCTACTGAGATATCGTGACACCAAATCGCCTACACTGTAGCCGTCCCGCTAGACCACACGACCACCTGGGCTTCAAAATGAAGCTTTCGGTGGCCGGGTGTTACCTTTCCACGTCAGTTTTAATCTAGCGCCGTACTACAGTACATACTATATAAGGCATGAAGATGTTATACTTACATATATGTGTCAATGTAGCTGAGCTGTAAGAATAACATCTTCATGCCTTATATATCATGTACTGTAGTACGACGCTAGATTAAAACTGACGTGAAAAGGTAACACCCGGCCATCGAAAGCTTCATTTTTATGAAGCCCAGGTGGTCGTGTGGTCTAGCGGGACGGCTACAGTGCAGGCGATTTGGTGTCACGATATCTCAGTAGCATGGGTTCGAATCCCGGCGAGGGAAGAACAAAAAATTTGCGAAAGCAAATTTACAGATCTAACATTGTTGGGTTGATGTTTAGACGAGTTGTATATATATGTCAATATAAATGTTCCTTGTATGATTAACAGATTTGACAAAACAAGTGCTACTTATTTATTGTTTTGATAGTTATAGCCTCAATTGAGAACATTAAGGCAGATGATTTCCTTATGACATCATATGCACTTGAATGATATGATACTATTTATGCCTACATGCATTGTGTCAGTCTAATAAATCTAATTTTACAGTTTGTTCTGATATTGTGAAGTTTCGCCACATTCCCAAGTTATAGGGTGGTTGGGTGCTAACACATATGTTTAACCCAAGCATTATAATTTATATACAATTGGACAAAAGTGAGTTCATTGGACAAAAGTGAGTTCATTGGACAAAAGTGAGTTCATTTGACAAAAGTGAGTTCATTGGACAAAAGTGAGTTTTCAGTCAAAAAATTTCCTTTCATTTTAACTGTTTCAAAAAAATATTTCCAAGCAACTACATGACTAATTTATATCAAATACATACCATAACATGAAGAAATTTTTAAAGTTTTATTGTTTATTTGGCCATTATATTATTCATGCTTATTTTAATTTCTGACCCTCTTTTAAAGCTGACTAAACGATAAACTGCAGTCAATATATATATATATATATATATATATATATATGGACTATGATTTGAATTATTTTGTACGTGAATGATCGTCTATTGCAATATTACTTGATAATTAAAAAATAACATCTTTATTCTATAGCTAATTATCTCTGCAGAAAAATAATATTTCCATTTTAAAGCTACACAAGATTGAAAAGGAATTGCAGTTAATAAAGCAGTGCAATTCAAAGTTTCATCAGCAGAGCGCTTTTGTCACTCTTTATGTAAAAATAAAAAGATGATATAATTGCCAATAAGACAGCGTCCCATGGAATCTACCAGAGACAAAGTGACAAAAACTATTACATAGATCACCGTGTTGCCTTCAGTAATTTGCCAAACTCACGCCTTTACACTCAGTTCGAAACATTATGAATGTATATAAACTTTATATTTACAAATAAGAAACAATACAATTTATTTCGATGTTTCTAAGAAATATCCTCTTTTTAAATTGTAAATATCATTTAACTTTCAATAAGCATTGACTCTCACATAAGTGACATCATAGTTCCCACATTATTTTTAAAGATTAAACACGAACGCTTGTCCCATTTCATTGGCAACTCACATCTTACAACATCTTGATCTATCAACGTGTAGAACTAATGGATCCGTCAGTCCATTCTCACTTGTTAAAAGCTGTCTATAGTTTTGTCCGTTAGGAGAGATAACTACTATGTTATTCAAACCTTGTCCTACTACATATACATTTCCATCTCTATCTACAGATATACCTAAAGGAAATTTGAGAACACTTTTATTTTTGAATACCCATCTCATGTTTCCTTGAAAGTCAATGCAGGTTACATTATGGTCGTACCGCCTGTATAGTAAATATTGTCTCTAAATGTTGCAACATATGAATAGTAAGGTAATTTTGTTTTAGTAACACTGACAATGGCTTCATTATGAAGGTTGATCATTTGTATTCCGTCTTTTGCAGCACAATATATTAAATTGTCGTCACTGTATGTTACTCCAGTGTTTACTGAATTTAATTTCAATGTTTTCATTACTTTCTTTGTTGTTAAGTCGATTAAACTAATTCCAATGGACTTATTATAACCAGATGTCACAGCAACTGAGTTATCTCCTATGTATGTCACATCGAATACAGGACCAAAGCTTCTAATTTCAAAATCCAAAGATCCATCTGGCTTAAAAACTTGAATAATTCTTTTTGTTAAGCACGCAAAAACCGTTCTACAATCAGGCAAAAACGTACACCCAAAGACATCTAACAACTTTGTGCCAAACGTATTAAGCAATATAGGTGTTACGTTATCGATAGTCATCGGTGTAACAGCTACCATTATCTGAGCTTGTCTTTCCTTCTGTTTAAGGATTGGTATTTTACATTGATCTGCTTTCACCACGATATCTCCAAAATTCTGAATGCTAGATAGCGAACCTTGCAATGACGGATTAGTCTGGCAAGAAAAATCAACTTGGTTTGCACCATCACTTTTGACCATTGATTGGATGTTCTTTTCATCTGCTACGACATTCGTTTCTGTGTGTTTCAAAGCGATGAAGGTTTGCAGTTCTGAAGCGTACTGTTTTATATTAGCAATGTTTGTTTGGTGTTCTGTGTTCTCTTTATCCTTGTCTATTAATGATTTCAGTAGCCGTCGGATTTTGTTACTTTCTTCTTCTTCTCTCGTTTTTAGATCTTTCAATATGGCATTCTGAAGTTTATCCAGATGAAAATTGATCCTAGCACGAGTTTCTAGAACCCCCTTTTCAATTTCTTTACTTTGTTTCCCGATTAACGCCAAATTGTCTTCCCTGTTGATTCGAAGTCTTTTTATATTCAATGCCATTTCTGACAAGGTATGTTCGATATCTTCAAAAGATGTGTGATGATTTGATGTTTCGTGTTATATCATTAACATCGATCAATTCTTTACATTCAATGTGTGATTCAACTATACATTTCTTGCAACATGGGCAATCATGCTTTTTGCAGAATATCATGTATTTCTCATTATGATTATCACAAGAACTGGCTAATTGTAACACGTTATATGGAAGTTTCTGGTAATCGGTAATTGATTCAATGCCATGACTTCTGGTTCCTTTTGAAACACCATGGTGTTCTTTACATTCTTCACACAGCCCTTCGTCGCATTCTGAACACCAAACAACCGATTGTTTTGTTATGTGGCGATACTCACAGACCCCGCAAACAGTCCAGTTACTTGCCATTAATCTGCCAAAAAAAAACATTTATTGATTTAAAAATACATGAATTTACAAACTCGTCAGGTTTGTTTTATTTTGAACTTTCATTCAGGATTCTAGAAACACGTTGATTCTAAATTTCTACGGACCAAACAAGAAAAATGTTGTTCGTAAAAAATCTGTAATTATTCCAGACATTCAGATTACCAAGTTTAATATTATCAAGTATTAAAATATATTTTGCATTTATTCAACATGATCAACAAACTTCAAATTTTTATATAGAGAAGTCAATGACATAACAATTTTTCATCAGCTGTATGAAGAATACCTATTTTCGTCTTTTATAAAATAAAGAAAATACTTAAGTAGAGGTAAAAATGTCTATCGTTCAAATTGTATCTTTACATGTAATGTAGCTATGAACACTTAATTATGGTACTACATCATATCGATACGTATATTTTGAAATTGCACATAGTCGGCATGCTTTTCTCGCACTCTTTGTGAAGTCTTCACACTAAATCCATACGTTGGATGTGAAGTGATTTTTATATTTGATCTTCTTCTTAATACATGTTAAAACAAATATTATACTGTTTTGTAAATTTTGACTACTTTAAAAAGTGAAATTTTTCAGTTGCAACTGCAATCTAAAAATTTGTTCAAACGTTTCCCATCTGCAACTTAATCTGGTTCATTTGTTAACGAATTAAAAGGGATGTGATTTATACGTCTATAAGACCGCAACCTGACAAAATAATTAACCAAAAGACACCTAGAAATTAACATAAGATCACAACAATAAACATGTGTGTCAACTATATAGATGCAAAAAATTAAGACAAAGCTTCATAAATTTCCTTTGTCCGAAGCACTTTACTTGATTTACCTGATCTGAAGACGTTCAAACTCGAATAATTGAAGGCCAAAGTGTATTAAAAACGAGCTATCTGACCAAAAAGACATAAAAAAATGTTGAGAAAGTATTTACAATAAATATCACACAACACAAAATTTACATATAAAAATCTTAAACATGAATATGACAAAACGCAACTGTAGAGGTATGCAGGATTGTATGTAAGTATCAAGTATGTGAAAACAGTATATACTTTCTGAAAAAAATATATTGAGTGCAAATTAAACTAGAGGCTACAAGCAGCGCGTATCGATCAACTGTCATGTATCCTCAGTAGAGAATATGTCTGAAGGTTACTGGAAAAAAACGTAACAATGTCATTCAAGGGCAATACTCCTTCAAAGAGCCCCTTTCAAAAGGCTGTTGATAATTTTTCTGTCACATTTGTAAGTTGGTGATGCATTTTTCTCTACCTACTTAGTATCAAGCAAAAAAAAAACACAAAAAAGGGTGTTAAAAATCATCTTTCAAAAAGTAAAATCACACAAATACTGAACTTCAAGGAAAATTCAAAACGAAAAGTCCCCGGTCAAATGATAAAATCAAAAGCTCAAACACACTAAACGATGGATACAATAGACACAATACGACTCAATAGGTAAAAATGTCAAAACAGGGGCACAGCAGTCAACATTGTGTTACTATTCTAATCACCATAAAATTAAACAAACATGTAGCAAAGAAGCACAAAAAGGCATATAATAAATTTAACAACCTATAATGCAAATTTATTTATCCATGTTAAATCCACCCATAAAGGATTGAACGATTGCAAGACCGAAGCCTAACCCTACAAGGCACATGGTTAGGTTAACATTAACTCTGACGTAGAATTATGTCAAGGGCAACTTCTACAAGTCCCCTTACGAATCTTTCAGACTTTTCGTTTAGGAAAGAGCTTGGATAATTTTGGATGTTAAGCAATAATCTAGCACGAATCAAACATTTGTCAAAAGAGAAAGGTTATTAAAGTTGTGATTATATGTTAAAACAAACGGAATTATTTCGCTTTACCACAATGTTTGTGCTGTAATATGGCCTTGTGGCGGTTATTTTTAGAACACGCACTGTTTTGTGTGCGAGCTATGCATGGGGAGGCAGGTATTAATGTGTATCTGTAGATTTACAGTAGCGGTCTGTTGATATGACAACCGTCTTTTATGTAGTTGTGTCCAAATAAAATATTATAGAGTCGGCAATTTATTTGACTGGTTGGCGTTGTTTGCATGTATGATAAAATCATCAAGTTTTTGTTGAGTTTCAATCCAGTTCATGTCAACATCATCGATTAAACGGAAACAAGACAGAGGCTTAGATAAATTGTTAAAATGATTTGTTTTTCTACTTGCCAATGAAAATAGTGGCGTAAGACGGTGTAATGTTCGTCCTCGTCGCCGTCCCGTTACATGTATATTGATGGTGTTCTTTTAATTAACAATCCACATATTTCTGATTGGGTCACATACATATATCTTCCTGAACTAGATGTTTAAGACATCACATATACAGCTTTATAAACATCATTCTTAGACAAAGGCCTCACATTTGACAACACCGGTTATCTGAGTACAAGAATTTTATGAAAAATGAATTTTTCCTATTTCAAACCGTGCGGAATAGCGACCCAGGTTCAGGTCGCACTTATTTTCCCAAAAAATATTGTTTCTTCTTCTTCTTCTTCTTCCAATACAGTGCAGTCCTCTAGTTGAGTATTATCGCACTATTGCCCATGCTGGGTGTGACAACAAAGGTGCAAGAAAATATTTACAGGTGCAAGTTAAAAACAGTCTGATGGTGCGATTAAGGGATACTGCAGCTCAGTACCCCCTGCTTGAAAGCATCTAGTGAGGTACTGTCCACCAAAGGTTGTGGGAGGCTGTTCCATATCCTTATGCTGTCTGGGAAGAAGGAATGCCTGTAAGTTGAAGTTCTGGCATACGGTACGAGAAATCGTGTTGTGTGTCCTCTTGCTACGGATGATGTAGTGTGTAGCTCTTGCGTTGGTATTGCTACGAGGCCATTTACTATCCTGTACATCATTACTGCTTTGCAGTTTGCCCTCCTCTCGGCTAGTGGTTGCCACTGTAGAGTTTTTAGCATTGATGTTACACTGCTGGTTTGTTGGTAGTTGTTCAATACAAACCGGGCTGATCTTCTTTGCACACTTTCTAATTTCTGTATGTTAAGGTTGGTGAACGGGTCCCAGACTGAGCATGCATACTCAAGCAATGGTCTTACTAGCGTTGTGTAGCATACAGATTTTGTTTTTTGGGGACAGTGCTGAAGATTTCTTTGGATGAAGGCCCTGGTTGAATTAGCCTTTTTAGCTATACTCTCTATGTGGGTGTTCCAATTAATAGTTTTGTGGATTGTGACGCCTAGATATTTTGCTGAGTCAACCAGTTCTAAATTGTGCCCATGAATGTTGTAGCTTGTTAGAAGTGGTTTGCGCTTGTTGGTAACGCGTAGCAGTTGGCATTTGCTGGGATGGAATTCCATTTGCCAATCAGATTCCCATCTGAGCAAGTTGTTCATGTCTTCTTGTAGTAGCTTCGAGTCTACATCATTTTGGATCCTTCTGTACAGTACGCAGTCATCAGCAAATAGACGGACTGTTGATGACTGAACATAGTCTGGTAGGTCGTTGATGAATAGAAGGAACATGAGTGGTCCAAGTACGCTCCCCTGTGGTACCCCTGATTGGACTGGTGCAGTGTGGGATGTTTTACCATCCACAACGACTCTCTGATTTCTGGAGCTTAGGAAGTCCCTGATCCATTGGAGTGTTGGCCCGCTTATACCATAGTACTCTGCTTTGTACAAAAGTCTCTCGTGAGGGACTTTATCGAATGCCTTGGAAAAATCAAGCAAGATAAGGTCAATTTGTTCACCGAGATCTATGTTTTTAGCCAGGTCCTGTATTGTAAGGATAAGTTGTGACTCGCAGGAACGGTTCTTTCTGAATCCATGTTGAGCGTCGTTTAGTATGCCGTGGATATCAAGATGTTTTGCAATACTACTGCATATTATGTGCTCTAGGATCTTGCATGTGACAACAGTCAATGAAACTGGGCGGTAGTTACTTGCACGTTATTTATCTCCTTTCTTAAAAATTGGAACCACAAAGGCTTCTTTCCATTCAGGTGGTATGGTGCCTTGATTTATTGATGCTTGAAAGAAAGTGGTAAATGTTTCTGCTAGGTATGGTGCAAGCTCTTTGAGTAGTCTTGTCGGGATCTCATCTGGACCAGCTGCTTTGTGGATGTTCAAGTTGCTTAGCAGTTTTTGTACGCCATTTTCAGTTACATGTATTCTGTTCATTGTTGGATGTGGACTCTTTCCTTTATTCGGTATGGTTTTGATATCCTCACTGGTGTTGAATACAGATGAAAATTGGTCATTCAGAATGTTTGCCTTCTTTTCGCTTTCTGAGTAAGTGAGTCCATCTGTATCTTTGAGAGGCGAAACTCCAACAGATATCCCAGAATCTTTTAGGGTTTGCTGATAATTCAGGATTAATGATGTCGTTAATGTAGTCTCTATAAGCCTTTCTACATTCTTTCTGTGTTGCGGCTTTTAATCGATGGTATCTGTCAAAATCAGATTTTCTTTTGGTCTTTCTTGCTTTTTCAAAGCTCCTCTTTTTCTGTCTTGTAAGTTTTTTAATTTTCTGGTTGATCCAGGGTTGATTGAATCTTGAGGATGACATTTTTTATGGTACTGTTTGTTCAAGTATGGTAAGTAAGCTGGTTTTGATAAATTCCCACATTGCAGTTATAGGACTCTCCAGGTTAAATTTCTCCTTAAAGTCTGCATTTAATTTCATAGCCTTTTCAACTTGCTCCTTGGCATCTGCCTTTTTCCAAATAAATATTTTTCTCTTTACAGGTTTGTTGATTTTAGCTGTTATATCAGTGTCGATGTATACAATGTCATGGTCACCAATGCCTGGTAATGGCTCGCATCGATTCACTAATGAAGGCCGATTTGTTAGAAATAGGTCTAACGTGTGGTTTTTTCTTGTTGGAAAAGTGACTATCTGTTCCAGATGGTTGTCTTGTACTAGGTCGAGGAAAGTACTGTTTATTCGTATTGGATTTTGATGGTCCGTGATAGATTGTGTTTTCCAGCATATATCGGGTAGATTTATATCACCCCCAAGCCAAACAACTGATGATTTGTTTTTTCTTATCAAGTTGTCTACTGTATGTTTAATTTTCTCCATGTAGTTAATGTCACTACTAGGTGGTCTGTAAATACTACCAATGATGAGCGATTTGTTATTATGAAGTGAGATTTTAACAAATATCGACTCAGTGTCATTTTCTATGTCTACAAGCTCACTGATGTAGTCTGATTTTACTGCTACAAGAACTCCCCCATAGCCATCCCATCTATCCTTCCTGTATACAGTGTACCCGTCAGGGAAGATCTCAGAGCTACTGATGTCATTACGTAGCCAAGTCTCTGTTCCTATCAGTATATTTGGATTTGCTGAGTCTAGTAAGTTGCAAAGTTCTTCTTTTTTGTTTTTAATACTCTGGAAGTTGACAACTAGTATTTTTGTGTTCTTTGGTTTTTGGTAGTTTTTGTTTATAATCCATGCAAAGCTTATCAATATATATAGTTCGTTTCGTTAGATATTTTTCTAGGATATGACGTACCTATTTATGTTTGAATATTCATTTCCTTAACACTATTATTTAATTATTTTATTTGTATACATTCTCCGCCTATTTTGTTCAGCCATATTGAATCTAGAAATTCTTTTTAGAAAAATTTTTATGACTTCAAAGAAGAAAATTCTAGATTTTTTTTTATAGTACGGAAAAAGTAGTTTTGATGATGAACATAATTAACATTTGTAAAAATCCAGTGTTATCCGGCTTTCTAATTGGTCCCCGTTGGGAGACGTTAAACTCTGGTTCATCTTCTTCTGACCGGCCAAACCCGAATCCACGGCGTTGACGCCTGCCATTTTCCAAATCAAGCACTCTGGCACTATGACGTAATGCTTATTATTACGTAACGTAAACATTCCGTTGGCCTTTGGGCCTCAGCGTGGCACTCAACGGTAGTGTTTTTGAATAGGCCGGATAGGCCCTATGGCAGAGAAAAGGTCAAATGCTTATCATTTTAGATATCACCCATCCTCCTTTTGAATCTCAATCATCAGTTGAGACAAACTCACATTTAGAACATACAGAAAAGCTATTATTGGAAAACACTTATGACTAAACGAACGGAATAAAAGATAACGAAAAATACCTGTCATGGCAATATTGAATGCTTGCAGTTAGCTAATAAGACATCTTGCTTCAAGCAGACAGCAATAAAAATAAATATAAAACCCAAAGTTATCGGTTTGTATTTTTTTATTATTGTTATTCCCTTCGCCTATATTGTAACTCTGCTCAGGGGCTCCGTACTTCTCGTAGATCGGCATAGAGATGCCAACAGGACTTATCAGTGACATTAAATGGTGTGAAAAGACGTTATAAAGCTTACTTTTGTGAAACATAAAACTATCTAAGAATTGTAAAAAGACCTCAATACTACTATAAACATATCAATTATTGTTGACGTTTCTGCGTTCAGCAAAATATCAGACGCTACCTCGGAGTTCAGTATTTTCGTGATTTGACTTTTTGCTTATCCTTAAAAAAAAGATCAAGCGAAGCTTTGCTTATCGATATCAATGTATCGTTGATCTGTTATACATATTCCGATTTAAGTTCTATCGGTAACGTATATTCCTACAGATTCCCTTTTTTTCAGGTAATAGTTCATTTTGTTATAATCTATGTTTTTTTTTTTTTTTATCTAAATGGAGTAGATCAGGAAAAACATAGATAATGATACGATATTTAGATCAGAGCATCACCTTTAGTGAACACATCGATAAAAAAAAATCACAAAACTCATGCATACATGTATGTGCATTTCACTTAACTAGTACACACTTTTTTTATGTGCTAGCTAAAGCCTGACTCCGGGAGCGGTATTTTCTTGCTAAGTTGAAGACACATTGGTGGCCTTCTGCTGTTTTGCTCCTTGGTCGAGTTGTTGTCTCTTTGACACATTATCCATTACAATTATCAATTTCATAATATGCCCACAATGTTATAATGTCGTTTATATTTTGTATTTAAATATATTTAACAATGCAAATTAGTTAAAGAAACAACAACTTACTAATTGTTAACATTTGCTAACTTCCTTGTAGCATTGGTTTTAAAATTATGTAATTAACACATAGTTGAGAGGGTGAACAAGAAGATTGACACCCAAAGAAAACTAATTCGAAAAAGGGATAACAATGCTCTATCATCCTCTCAGTTGTGTGTTATTTAATTTATTATACTGATTGTTCTCTTATGCTGTCTATTAATATTATACTCAAAGTAATAAACTATGTCATCTTGTACATCCATACTTTTTTAATAAAGCGCACAGATAATTGTATTTAGTAAAACATACATTTGACCAAGAGTCTCAGTGCAGAGTAATAACGTATCAATCCATCGGTTATAGTACATTATCTCCCTCACATTAGGCAATCAAAAGCTGGCATTTTGACATTAAGTATAATAACATTTCTTCTTCATAATTATCTGAGATTATACACCACTAACGCTTTTTCCTTTGTATTTGCGAGTAGCGTTTTATTTGAATTATCAACGTGTTTCACTGCTGGCTCCTTTAATACATCATCATTAATTAGAAGTTGTCTATTGAACTGGTCGTTTGCAGAGATAACCACTACGTTATTCGTTACTCTACATACTACGTAGACATTTTCATCCTCATCTACAGATATACCCAAAGGGGCTTTTAGGACATCGACATTCCGGACCGTCCATCGTCTTACCCCTTGAAAGTCAATACAGGTTACACTGTTGTTGTTACAGTCTGTATAAAAAATGTTGTCTCTTAATGTTGCAACATACGAACATTTATTTACGTTAGTTTTAGTAACTTTGACCATGGATTTATCATTCAGGTTGATAATTTGTTTTCCGTCCTTTCCAGAACAATAAATCAACTTATCTTTACTGTATGCTATACGTACTCCACTGTTTTCTGAATTCACTATCAATGTTTCTTTACTTTCCTTGATTTTACGTCAATTACAATAATTTGAAGTGAGTCATTTATATTACTAGATGTCAGAGCAAGTGTGTTATTTCCTATGTACGCCACATCGAATATCGGACTAAAGTTTCCAATATCAAAATCTAGAGAATACCCTAGCTTAAAAACTTGTACTATTTGTTTTGCTAAGCACGACAAAATCACTCAGTGATACATAACAGCTGTATATCCAATGATTCTGCTGCAATGTATATGCGATAGGCTGTAGATAACAAAACTTGTCACAGCTATCATCATCTGAGCTTGTTTATCCTTCTGTTTCAGGAGAGATCAGGAGATAATAAAAAAAAAAGTTCAAGTATACTTTTATCAACACAGACATTATATGATAAAATTTGAACAACACAGGTCTTTTAAAAGCGCTTCACATAACAAAGGAGATTTGGTACAATTGCCATAGAGAAAAATATTACACAAAGACCAAAGGTTAAACAGTTGAACTATGGATCAATGTGCTGACTTCGGCAATTGGCAAAACTCATGCATGCCAATAGATAATGCTCAACGTATTTTGAATTTACATACACTATTTATACAAATATGAAATAGTACAATTAGTTTGAGATGTTTCCAAGAATAGTCACTTTGTATTTTTGTTAACATTAACTCATTACCGAGAAGCACTATCTGTAACACTTCTAACATCAATAGTTGACAAGTTATTTAAGATTATATACGAACGTTTTACTATCAAGAGTTGCGACCATCATCTTATTACTTGATATGTCCACGTGTATAACTGCTGGGTCATATAGTCCATTTGCCCTAGTTAAGAGCTGTCTATAATGCTGGCCATTCGGAGTGATAACAACTAAATTGTCCGTACGTTTTCCTACAACGTACACATTTCCAGTTCCATCTAAAGATATACCATAAGGGGCTTTGAGAACATTTGCATTTTTGAAAACCCATTGTATATTCCCTTGAAAGTCAATGCAGGTTACACTATCGTCGTTACAGTTTGTATAGAAAATTTTGTCTCTAAAGGTTGCAACATACGAATAGGAAGTTACTTTAGTTTTAGTAACATAGGTAATGGATTCATCATTCAGGCTGATCATATGTATTCCCTCCTCTCCAGCACAATAAATCAACTTATCCGAACTGTATGCTACACCAGAGTTTATTGAATTCACTTTTAATGTTCTCTTTACTTTCCTTGTTGTTAAGTCAACTAAATTAATTTGGCGGAAGTCCTTATGATAACCCGATGTTACAGCAACTTTATTATCTCCTATGTATGTCACATCGAAAACAGGACCTATGTTTCTAATCTCAAAATCAAGAGATCCATCTGGCTTAAAAACTTTAACAGTTCTTTTTATTAAGCATGAAAGTATCATTCTACGATCAAGCAGAAACGTACAACCCCTGACACTTGTCAGCTTTGGAAAAATTGTATGCAGCAATGTAGGCGCCAGGCTATCGATAGTTATAGGTGTTACAGCTACCATTATCTGAGCTTGTTTATCCTTCTGTTTCAGGATTGGTATTTTACATGGATCTGCTGTCACCAAGATATCTCCAAATTTCTGGATGGCAGATATCAAACCTTGCAAGGGTGGATTCATTTGGCAAGAAAAGTCAATTTGGTTCGCATCATCACTTTTGACCATTGATTGAATGTACTGTTCATCAACTAAAACATCTTTTTCTATGTGTTTCAAAGCGAGGAAAGTTTGCAGCTCTGATGCATACTGTTTTATGTTGCCAATATTCTTTTGGAGTTCTGCGATCTCCTTTTCCTTGTCTGACATTGACTTCACTAATCGTCGTATTTTACTACTTTCTTCTTCTTCTCTTGTTTTCAGATCTTTCAATATGGCATCCTGAAGTTTATCTAGATGAAGATTAATCATGGCACGAGTTTCTAGAACCTCTTTTTCAATTGCTTTACTCTTATTCCCAATTGACGCCAAATTGTCTTCCCGGCTGATTCGAAGTCTTCTAATATTCTCAGCAATTTCTGACAAGGCCTGTTCGATGTCTGCAAACGCATTTGAAGATTTGATATTTCGTGTTATATCATCGATATCAGTCAGTTCTTCACATTTAATGTGTGTATCAACTACACATTTCTTGCAGCACGGACAGTCATGCTTTTTACAGAATATCACGTACTTCTCATTGTGCTTATCACAAGAACGCGCCAATTGTAAAACATTGTTCGGTAGTTTCCGGTACTGTGTAATTGATACAGTGTCATGATTTCTAGATGCTTTTGAAATACCATGATGATCTTTACATTCTTCACAAAGCCCTTCATCACATTCTGAACACCAGACAATCGATGGTTTGGTAATGTGGCGATAATCACAAACCCCGCAAACACTCCAGTTACTTGCCATATTATCCTGCAAAGATTTAAGTATATATGAATTCACAGATTCGTCAGAACTGTTTTGTTTTGAACTTTCATTCAGGATTCTTGAAACGTGTTGATTTAAAAGTTCTACCAAGAAACGGGATGTTCGGCAAAAATATGTTTTAAATTAAGAACATAAGGATTAACAAATTAAACGTTATTAAGTTATAAAATATATGTTAGATACTAGTATCAGAAGTTCAAGAAAAATCTAAAAAAAAAAAAAAAGAAGTTAGGGACAATGGACATACGCAAGACCGAAACTTAGTGACATAAGGGATCTGTATACAAGACAATAACAATCAAAACCTAGGAGTAAACAAAGACTCACAAAACCAAAGGACATTTACATCAACAGTTATAAATAATAAATAAGATACAATACGAACTCCACTAAAAACCGGGAGTGAAATCAGGTGCTGTGGAAGGGTAAGCATTTCCTGCAACGTATACAGCACCCATCGTGTTATTTCTACAAGATATGAAGCAAACAGATCTTTTACCAACAGAAATATCGAGTATTATAAAAAAAAAAAAAAAAAAAAAAAAGGTTTACGCCGCCGCCATCGAAAAGTAATCCCATTGTCTCACTTCTGAAACTTTCGTTGTAGGCGAGACCACACAACTAGAGACTTTAAGGAGCCTGCATCGTTCTTCTGGTGTTTTTATATAAAATTGATATAATGCAACAAGAGCTGTTTTGTTGAGAAAAAAACTGTATGGTCGATTATAGTCTTTAAAGTAATAAGCATAACTAAAAAATGGATCAAAATTGGGATTTAAATGAAACAACTGCTCTAAGAGTTTGATTAACAATTTCAAATATATTCCTAAGTTGAGTCATCAGACGATTTGGATCGTTTATGCAGAGCATTTTTCCAAAAACAGTTTATCTCTATCTATCATAGTTTTCAAAGTAATACAAAAACATAAATGGTAACAAGAGCTGTCAAAATGACAGCATACCGGAATTTCCTGCAGAGGTCGAACCCTGAACAGCTGAGCAAGTATGGCCACAACGTTTAAGCTTAAACCAGCACTGAATTTGAATTGTGATTGCAATTATCCAAAATCTAAGAATATTGTTAAAATCAGACTATCATAAAATCCAAAGATTTAAATTTTGATGAAATACGTATTGATTAAACCATTTATGTTCAAAGGGAAATAACTTAAACTAATTTCCATGAACCAGTAATGTTAACATCTAACATAAGATATGATATAACCACTAACAAATAGTTCAACATCAGTGGCGGATCCAAGGGGGGGGGGGGGTTCCGGCGGTGCGCACCCCCCTTTATTTTTGCCGATCAATGCATTTGTATCGGGACATATGTTTTGCACCCCCCCTTTGCCCTGGGTGCCCTGGGTTAGCTAGCACCTTCCCTTTCGAAAATTCCTGCATCCGCCCCTGAACATTAGATATGATCAAGATGATGTTATATCTATTTTAAAATTACTAGAACACACCCGTGATATCGCGGGTCCGTGACTGAATTAAAGTATATAACTATGCGCAAGCCTTATTTTAATATTAGTATTGTCATCTGATAAAGTCATGCCGATGATAAGATACGCAGTTTTCTATGCTTTCAAATCTTTCTGCTTGAATCCGTCGAACTGGAACTTATCAATTATTGATAGTATTAATTAGTTGGAAAACAAAAGGTCCTGGAATGGAATATTTTTTAATCAACAGCATTGTCCTATATTAGTTATAAAGTTGAATTCTTTGATTCGCTGTTTACGTCATGCCCGATAACAAATTGAAAACTGTACCTATACGCCTTATTTTAGTCCAGACTTTTAGTATTCGTATTGTTATCTTAGAAAGTTTTACTGATTAAAATGCTACAATAGGTAACAATTTGACAATCTAGTAGTGTCAACCCTGTGAATATGACCCGTGTATACAGCATATTAATCCTGAGTACACCGTTTGGTGGTGCGCCTGTCAGATGCGGAACGTACAAATAAGGTAATAGGTAACAGGTGAATATACTATTGGTATCGGTATCGGACTCAACCCGGAACTTCTTAATTATTGGCAATATGAATTACGTGGAAAACAAAAGGGCCTGGAGTGGTGTAATTTTTAATCTACACCTTTGTACTATATTAGTTATATATAAAATTGAATTCTTTGATTCGTCGTTTTTACGTGATGACGGCTGACAAATTGGGCCTCGTAATTTTAGTATTATAGATAATCAAATCTTATTAATAATTTTCCCTTTTTTTCTGTCATTTGTGACAAACTAATATAGATCTGCAAATATTCTATCTATCTATCAATGTCAACACAATGTAATGAAATATATCCTTTTATAAGAATAGATTATTAACTTATGAAAATGATATTTTCAAATCTTGATCCCAAACAGGTCATTAATACACACAACAATAATGACATCGACCTTCAAAACACACTTGACTAAAAAAAAAAAAAAAAAAGGCAAATAATTGAACAGATACAATCATTGATCTACACATTACCTCATTAATTTCTGTTCAAGGAAAATAACTTTATCACATAATAAGTATCACTTTTAGGTACTAAAAGGGTCGATAACTGAACAACTAGAAATGCAAAAGTCGTGAAAATTGTACTCGACCTTACAATTGAGTCACTGAAAACATCTTATCTAAATATAAACCAGATGCTCCGCAGGGCGTAGCTTTATACGACCGCAGAGGTTGAACCCTGAACGGTTGGGGCAAGTATGGACACAACATTCAAGCTGGATTCAGCTCTAAATTTGGATTCTGATTAAATAGTTGACACAGCATCGGTTTCTGACACAAAATGAATGTGGTCTAATGAACTTAAAATTTTGTTTTTGCCTTTGAGCAATTCACTATGCTGTTGAATATTAATCCTCTCAAAAAAAATGTTTGAAGAAATTTTCTTTTTATTTACGAAATCTGAAATGAGAAAAATTTATCCCCCCCCCCCTCCATTTTTGTTCTCATCCCCCTTTCCCTTTTTCCAAAACTGATCTCAATTCAAATTTCTGGAGTTTGCAACAATAACGACTCATTTAAATACATCATAAAATATTAAAATGTAAAATAAAGTGCTTGTTATCACTGAATGGTAAAGATTGTTTTAATTTATCAGTTGGTAGTAAAAGTGAATATACATTGTTTATCATATACTTAGACTAAATAACATATGATTTTTACCGTATGATAATAGCATTAAATTAAAGTATTTTCCATATTTTTCGTTGTTATCACATGCCTTTCCGTAACGTTATCACATGGCATTCCGGTGATACTCGGCAAATTCCGGAAAATACACCTCAATGCTACGTTTTCAGTGGAAAAACATTACAAAGTAGTGTACAAAACAATTATTTGAATACTGGGAAGTATATTAATTGTGTAAAATAATTAAATTAAATTAAAAAAAAATATATATTAAATAAATGCATTTTTTAAGTTTTTCTGAAACATAATTTAGAAAGTTACTTTAAAAAAGTTGACTTTTCCAAACAATTTTCATTATGTATATTGTTGAATTTTTTTTTTTTTTGTCGATTCGTCCATATTAAAATGTGTTTTTTTTTTCTTTGTTGAGGCATATGATAGAAATATTTCATATTGAATGTACTAAGTATCAAATTTTGGGTCCGACATCCGTGAACTTTTTACTCTTTCAATGTACTAAGTATCAAATTTTGGGTCCGACATCCGTGAACTTTTTACTCTTTCAACATCTTTTCGGGAACCACGTAGAAGGATCAATATTTGAATCTGTTATTTTTCTCTACTGTTGAAGCATATGATAAAAAGATTATAACATGTCATTTTTCATATCGCATGTATTATCAGCCCTCGGTCAATATCAGCCCTCGAGCCATGCGGCTCTTGGGCTGATATTGAACCTAGGGCTGATAATACATGCGATATGAAAAATGCCATGTAATAATCTGATAATATTGTATAAAACAATGATTTAAGTTGATTCAACTACTATTCTGGACAAAGAAAGATAACTCCAACCAATTGAAAATTTCTTGCTATTGCACAATATTGTGCAATTAGATATTTCTTGCTATTGCGCAATACTGTGCAATAGAAAATATTTGCTATTGCACAATACTGTGCAATTGAAGATTTCTTGCTATTGCGCAATACAATGCAATTAAAAATTTCTTGCTATTGCACAATACTGTGCAATTGAAGATTTCTTGCTATTGCTGAATACTGTGCAATTCAAAATTTCTTGCTATTGCACAATAATTAATATAATAATTTTGGATCCTGATTTGAACCAACTTGAAAACTGGGCCCATAATAAAAAATCTAAGTGCATGTTTAGATTCAGCATATCAAAAAAAGCCCAAGAATTCAATTTTTGTTAAAATCAAACTTAGTTTAATTTTGGACCCTTTGGACTTTAATGTAAACCAATTTGAAAACGGGACCAAAAATTAAGAATCTACATACACAGTTAGATTTGGTCCATCAAAAAACCCCAATTATTAAATTTTTGATGAAATCAAACAATGTTTAATTTTGGACCCCGATTTGGACCAACTTGAAAACTGGGCCAATAATAAAAAAAATCTAAGTACATTTTCAGATTCAGCATATCAAAGAACCCCAAGGTTTCAATTTTTGTTGAAATCAAACTAAGTTTAATTCTAGACCCTTTGGACCTTAATGTAGACCAATTTGAAAACGGGACCAAAAATTAATAATCTACATACACCGTTAGATTTGGTATATCAAAGAACCCCAATTATTCAATTTTTGATGAAATCAAACAAAGTTCAATTTGTACCCTTTGGGCCCCTTATTCCTCAACTGTTGGGACCAAAACTCCCAAAAACAAACCCAACCTTCCTTTTATGGTCATAAACCTTGTATTTAAATTTCATAGATTTCTATTTACTTATACTAAAGTTATGGTGCGAAAACCAAGAATAATGCTTATTTGGGCCCCTTTTTGGCCCTTAATTCCTAAACTGTTGGGACCTTAACTCCCAAAATCAATCCAAACCTTCCTTTTGTGGTCATAAACCTTGTGTTGAAATTTCATTGATTTCTATTTACTTATACTAAAGTTATAGTGCGAAAACCAAGAAAATGCTTATTTAGGCCCTTTTTGGCCCCTTATTCCTAAAATGTTCGGACCAAAACTCTCAAAATTAATTCCAACCTTCCTTTTGTGGTCATAAACCTTGTGTTAAAATTTCATAGATTTCTATTCTCTTTTACTAAAGTTAGAGTGCGAAAACTAAAAGTATTCGGACGACGACGACGACGACGACGACGCCAACGTGATACCAATATACGACCAAAATTTTTTCAATTTTTGCGGTCGTATAAAAAAGTCAAAGCGTTTTCATGTTCATGAATAGATACTGTTTGGCAGCCAACTGCCTTACGGCTCGCCCCCGGACATCCCCAAATCCTTTGAAAATCCTATTAAAATGGTCACATCAGGTAAATTCTGAACATTTCTGGACATTATTTTTTTACCCTTGATACTCAAAGGATGATTGTGGCAAAAGTTTTGTTTTAATTGGTCAAGTAAATAATTTTGTAAGAATTTGTTTGTATGAGTAAACGGACAATTGACGCCAAAAGAGATACAAAGGGATATTCAAACTTAGATTTAAGTCTAAACAAACTGACAATGCCATGTCAAGTGATGAGACTAGCACAAACTAATTCTTTTGGCTTTGTCTGATAAAGGTGTTCTAAATGTTAATATTATACTGGAAAGTTTCTAGAGAAACTTTCGACTGGAGTGACATTGACACTGTTGCAAAACTGTTGACTCACTCAATAAATATATGGCACATATTTATTATTTGAGTCAGAGATGTGGGGGAATAATGTGCATATTAGAAATAATGATTACATTTGATTAACAGAAAATTCCGCGGGATGTAGAGGAAGTTCCTTTGGTGGACTTAATTTTCTTTTGAGATTTTTCTAGCAGTTTCATTCAGAAGAATTTTGCCCATGGACTCAATATCTGAAACGAACTTAGATATACTCCTACAAAATCGTGTGTTGTCAACATCACTGTGGTTATTATATACCATTATTTAACCGATTTCTCTTTTTGAGAAATATCGAGGTCGATAAGATTTTATGTCAAACATATTTCTGTAGAAAAAAGTTAACTGCAATATTAACAACACATAAATTCATCGTTTGACTGTGAATAAACCAATACATTGCTTTATTTCTACACCAAACATTATCTTTATTCATTGTTAAAACACACAATAAGACATCTACTAAATCGTGAAAGTAAGTCAGTTCAACATAACTGAAGCTATTGTCGGCTCTAAATAAACCGCTTTGTCCTTTAACAATAACAAGTGAGACATTATAAGAAATGTGTTTCTATAAAGAGGTTGTAATTTGTTATTGGCTAACAATATTTGATTGACATTTGTTTTTGTTACTTTTTTTATAGAAATTAAATTCCATATGGTTCTTAAATGTAGTGTCATACAGATCATGCCATAAGAAAAGAAGAAAGGGGTGTAGGAAATAACAAGAGTTTCTAAAGGGAAGGTGATTATGGGTAGTGACACTTGGATTAGTGGTTTCAAGCTTCAGTTTGGAACCTCATATACACTGTTGCCTCTCGTGATCAACACCATGAGAAAAAGACTCAAGTGAAAGCAGTGCCCTGTCGACCCTTCAAGATATATTACTCCAACTTAATTCATCTCGGGCTCTTCTTCAATTGTATATACTTACAATTGATTCACATTTTCTCTCCATGAGCCTCTAGAATATACTTACCCTTAATTTCGAATAGTCACCTGTTTACCAAGCCCTAGTTCTGATTCTTGTTAAATCAAGATGGACGTTCTCTAAAAACGAAAGTAAAAATCAAATTGTAATAAAAGATTAAGCTGGAACAAAGGTATAATTGTGATAAACAATTTATAATTTAAATTGTCAATTTTTAATACATTTGTTTTTGCTAATTTTATTAGAATACCTTACCTTAAATGGTTGACTTTTCATGATTCCTTTCAAGTGTGTATATATATATCTACTTTACTGACTAAACAGGAAGGTGAATCGTCATGTGACTAATTTGATTAGTCCATGAATTGTAAAGTTAACTTTATAAAGACCTGTTTTCTGTTATACTCAAACTGGTTACTGGTTAAAAACAACCTGAAACATGTTTTAGCTTGAACCATGAACAATTTAAAGGGAGAACAAAAGCGCAGTGGTTAAAGAAAATGTCCCAAGTCAGGAGCCTCTGGCCTTTGTTAGTCTTGTATTATTTTAATTTTAGTTTCTTGTGTACAATTTGGAAATTAGTATATGGCGTTCATTATCACTGGACTAGTATATATTTGTTTAGGGGCCAGCTGAAGGACGCCTCCGGGTGCGGGAATTTCTCGCTACATTGAAGACCTGTTAGTGACCCTCTGCTGTTGTTTTTTATTTGGTCGGGTTGTTGTCTCTTTGACACATTCCCCATTTCCATTCTCAATTTTATTAAGCTATAAACCATTTTTAAAAAAAATATAAAAATGCTTTCAAATCCGGTTGAAATGTTCTTTAACCATTTAACCGCAGGGTTAAGACTGACCCATCAAAAAACTGTTACCCGTAAAATGTTTAAAACCAGGTTACTGGTTCAGAAAAAAAACCAGGCCTTAAACTTTACTAGTAGTCCAAAGTAATACTGTACAAATTTCTGTTCATTTGAATTGGGCTATTTTTAATAGTCCATGGGTTCCTATTACGAATTTTGAAAATTCCGAATTACGAAATTTAACTATAAAAGTGTTATACATACATATAACAAATAATTATTGTTAAGCCCAGCACAATATATATACTATGCTCTTACATGTTTTGGCTTTGCATAAGCAAATATAGTTTGTCATGTTAAAATTCTTACTTTTCTAACAGAAATATGTACTCGACACTTAAAAGATCTTTAAAAAATAGACCATATGACATTTATACTCCTATTGTTAAATATCCTTCTTGCGAATATGCGATGGTCTCCTTTCGATGTCGCACAGCTATTCCTACACCCCATTGGTTCTTCATCCTACAATTTTCATGATAAGCTAGACATAGGTCGCAATTGACAATATAATTCAGAGAATTGGTAGACGTTGTATTTGAGATAGCAATCTAATTAAAAACCGATCTCTCATCGCTCCTGTTTCTGATATGTCCCACGCGACATATCAGAAACAGGAGCGATGAGAGATCGGTTTTTAATTAGATTGTTGAGATAGTGTCTCTCTGTTGCGTATACAGAAAAGAAAAAGGTCGTAATTGAAAATCTAATTCATATAATTGGTAAACTGTCTACTTTCTCTTTTGAGTATAAAGAAATGGATAAGATATCAGCTCTTCCCATCTGGTATGTTAGATACATACTGATTATAATTGACTTATACGTGTATTGTCTTATATAACATGTATAAGGCAATCGACTTTACTGAGGGCCCTCATGGGGTTTTTGATTATGTGATTACTTGGCCGTTTTTTTTAATGATTATTTGATTATTAAGCCAAATATTTCATGATTATTTGATTACCTAGGACTGTATTTTTAGTTTATGATTATTTGATTACTTAAGATAAGCAAATATTTAATGATTATGTGATTATATTGGCAAAAAAATGGTGATTATGTGATTACTAGGACCCCCCCCCCCATGAGGGGCCTCTTTACTAGCACAAAGTGTGAACTGTCTATTTCCCCGGAAAAAAACACACTTCATTAATAGTGGAATTCTATAGTGTAATTGCTGTTTGATTTAAGTTCAGTGGAAAATATTACATTCAGGTTCGGAACGAGAACATATTAACAATTGATTTAATAATTAGGTATGTTATATATAAATATTATTAATTCGTATAATTTAACAAATTTGATTCGTTTAGGGATAGTCACATGTTAAACTATATTTCCGTAGGTAGAGATAAAACGGCGGATAGCAAAATACATATTGACCGGCAAAAAGCATATCGCACGGTTATTTTTAGAATATCTAAAAACCTATATTCTTTGTGACGTCATGTAATGAATTTCAGGATATTGTTTAACGTTTTGAAACACATGATATCTGTGATCGATTATTTGACGAAAAAAATCTTCAAATACGAAAAAATCTTCAAATACGTAAGATGTAAAAAAAAAAATAGTAAATGAAATAACAACTAATTATGTTGTTATTGTCAAGGAAACAATGTAATATCTATAAAATTCCAACAAACCTAAATGACGATTTTGATACAAATATGGTCGGAAATTAATAATATAACAAATATAGCCTTTGTATGAGGTCAATACAGAATATATCGACCCAAAGAAGTATATCGACCTCGGACTTCGTCCTCAGTCAATATACTTCTTTCAGGTCAATATTATACAACTATAGCCTTTGTATGAGGTCGATACGAGGTTATATCGACCTAAGAGAAGCATATTGACTGAGGACAAAGTCCGAGGTCGATATAACATTGTATTGACCTCAACCAAAGGCTACAATTGTTATATTATTAATCAATAACTATTGCATGAACAATGTAAATATGGGGATTTCTAGAATGTATTTTTAGTAACATGCTGTATGCCTGTGCAATATGCTGTTTTTTGACCTACGAAAAACTAAACACAACAGTATTGGCGTGCAAACTGAGTAAATACAAATACTTATGTGATCAAGTTTTAACGAATCGCAAATCCTGAAAAATATTCGATTAATAATATATCCTTGTATCGACCTCATACAAAGGCTATATTTGTATAATATATATGTATACATGCGAGTCTTAATTGAAAACTACGTTCAAACCTATTATTGCGTTGGATAAAAACCGCAATTTTTATACGTGTGCATGTAAAACAAATTTCGTTGTAGAAGGGTCTATAAATACAGCACAAACAACATTTTCCAAAAGACCAAAAAAGTGAAAAAGTATATTTAAACAAATCGCATTTGACTAACAGGTCAAACAACTGATGTTCTTTAACCCTGCTGACTGCCAAATAAAATTGATCACAAGATGTAACAAAATGGATCTTATTTTATAAATTTAATACTAAACAGAAAACAATAAACTTGTGGACAAGATGTAATGCCACAAACATGAGGTGTCAATATTTTTGTTGTACACCAAATCCGGATTTCGACAATAAATGTCTCTTCAGTGATGTTAGGGATCGAAATGGTATTTCGGTATTTGGAAAGCCAGACAATTTACCCTCAATTTAGATAGACTCTTGAATTTTAAGAGTCAATATAAGATGAACGGATCATATAAACCGGAGGAAAAATATGATATATATGTATATGCCGCTATTATTGTTATTGTTACCAATTATGTAAATCTGATTTTATGTCCTTTATGAGCCCTGTAATTTGGGAAATAAAAATATTCTATTCTATTCTATTCTATAAATATGGAATCGATAGGAATGGCGGGAAATTTGGACTGCCTTTAAAATTGATGATATATCGGAGAGGGACAGAAATTTAGCCTAGAAACAGAATACTACAGGACCTCTCAGAGTTGTTGCATTGGTTAATGCACTTTCTCTATACCAGATTTAATGTTTAAATTCTGACCGAACGTGAGTATTATATATATATACAAAAAAGATAAAATATTTTTATTCAAAAAGGCCTATGAAGAACAAACAGTATGACGGTCACAAAATGACCAAAAGGGAACATATTTCCCTACATCAGTCACCATTTGGGGTGAAGGAAATTTAAAGTTCATTCGCGCGTCGTACAGGAAAATGCTCAATATGCTCTACAAAACGATAAAAATAAAAACATTTCATTTATAATAATATGAAAAGAAACTTTATCCAAACTGAACATGAATTTTAAAATCGAAAGTTTTGGAAAATAAAAAATAAAATCTACATATACCCATATCATCTTAACATTTTTTAAATTGTGCAACGGGCTAATTAATTGTTATTTTATGGTTATTAAAACGGATGGTGTTTGCAGTCTAAATGACATTACAGCAGCAAATATTTATTATAAACTGCAAATCCATTGATAAGCTACAAACATTTACAACTGGACCTTATGCGTACATATATTTTAGATTATAAATCATATTAGAATGGCTATGCGTGTTCTCTGAAAGCAGTGTTTTAGAATGTGGATAACCATTAAAAATCGAAAACTTGATAACAAAATGATTCTTTATCGGCGTTCTGTTCTTTCCAGATAAACAAAATGCCAGGCGAGACATTTCAGCGTGTGTACTCTTGGTGTTAACTTTTCGCCGTTTGTAAAGTTTACATTCTAAACTGTGTATGTATTTTTGTTTGGGTAGATTAGAAATTATAATATAATAGGACAGAAGCTTGGAGATGAAAGGGCATTCAATATGTTTCTTTAGATTCAATTGTTTCTTAGATTACAACACATCAAGTTTCTTAAGCCTTATGACAGGTTCAGGATGATCCAGGAAAAATGAACTTTGAATGAAAATGTATCCTTGAACGGAAAATTATAAATTGTGACTTAAAAACAACGAATATTTATTGCCTTGAAAATGTCTGTAGTAAAATCTAGATTGTCACACGTTTGCTGGACATGAAATCAATCTTTTAAGCCCATGCTTTCATGTTTCTGTGTTTATATTCTGAATATATTTTTTTTTCCTGTCCAGAAACGTTCCAGTATGAATTAATTACCATTTTTCTGGTTGAAAGTAGGTAAACAATTCATTAGAACTTCGATTCCCTAATTTATTTGCCTCATGCCTCAATGAACAGTTTATTTTTGGAAATATGTATCAGGTACAGAAAACTGTACGGTCTATACCATTTTAACCACTCATTATCCAATTTTATCGACTTCGTATAGTATAGGCGTTTTTTTTAGGCACACATAAACCTTACAGTCGGAAACCAGGTTGAAATAGAACAAAAGAATCGAAGCTCTTTGTTAGAGAAGGCGATAAATGCTTACTGTAATGTTTACTATAGTGACAACATTTTTAAAAGTTAATAGAAACAAACAAAATTACAATTTTCTTCTCAATTATGAAGTGTTTTATTTTGAAAACACCATTTGCATAAGTTTTCAATTTATTTAGTACATAGTTAAGCAGAACAATTAGATATCAAGTCGACGACATAGGTATCTTTCAAGTTGGATGTAGAAAATGCATAACCTCCGATTTTTTTTTTTTTTTTTACCACGGACGGAAAACATATCAATCTATTAGTTCAGTAATTTTCGTGTCTCAAGAAAAAATTCCAAAAAATGGGTAACAATTGTATCGAAAAGAGAAAATCGAGTGCACCTTTTTATGTTCGGGCGTGTTTGAGTTGAATATTTCATACATCGTCTCGCTTCAGATTCTATCATTTTTATATATCAAAGCTACAGGTTGACTTTATAACATATAAAAATCACAGTACTAAAAGATGAAATATATGGGTCAAGTGAAATACCTATTTAATGAATCACAAAAACAGAGTAGGTGTGTTCGAATAGCTATTTTTTTACTGAAAGTACTTGACGACAGTCTTTCAAGTTGGATGATGAAAATGCATATCTTGGAAAAATTATAATTTTTTGTGTGTGAAAACTAGGGTTTATAGTCTCCAACCCTTTAAAAAATCTAGTCTGCCCTTCCAGGAAATATTTAATTCGAATTTTTTTAAATGTTTATGAATTTTCGAAAATTCCACCTGACAACCGATCAGACAATAGTTTTAAGTTAAATCAATGCAGACAAGATCATTAACTAATACTCATTAGCTAGTTGATACATTTGTCTTTTAAAATACAACTGACATATAAGGATCGTAATGGTGCAATGTGGATAAATTATCGGTTGCCGAGAGCAAAATTGGCAGCGCGTCGTCCCTACAATGGCTTCCATTTCTACGATTGTGAAAATGAACTGGCGTAATGGGGAGATAATTTTGACGAAGTAGAGTCCTGACTGCTTAATACTATTTAAAATCAATATACTATTGAAAATACCTGGGACAAAATATTAATAAATGTTATATATATATATTTTATTAGTCATAACACATTTAGATTAGAAGTTCTGTTTGTACTAATCTGAACAAAGGCTGTTCTTCTCCAAGCTTCTGTCACATTGTTATATCAGATGCACAAAGAGAAACAAATTCAATTGTACAATATTGGTCTTAATGTCTATGACATACATCTCTTATCTACCCAAAATTGATATATATAAAAAAAAAAAAAAAAACAATAGACGCCATACAAGCGGATAACAGTGCACACGCTGAAATATCTCTCCTGATTTACTGACCATGGATTTTATGTTGAAAGTCTTATTTAAAGAAAAAGGTTCAACTACAAGTATCACATTAACAGAACATCTTCTAAGATCTGTGACAAGGAGTCAAGGTCAGTTAAATTTTGTCAGATGATACCGGCTAGACCGACATGTACACATTATAAACATTCCATACACTAATCATAGTTGACCTAATGCTTATAGTAACTGAAAAACAGACCGGACTACAAAAACTTGTCATTGACCAATGTACCATGAAATGAGGTCAAGGTCCGATGATACTGGCATTTGCCGACATGTATACCTTACAATCATTCCATATAGTTGACCTACTGCTTATAGTATCAGAGAAACGGACATAATCATGTAGCTTTAACCTATTTCCCAGATTCATGAAACGATGTCAAATTAGGTGAACCCTGTGTGATATACATGAAGATGCAAGGATTTTATATACTAAATATAGTCATCCTTTTACTCACAAGATAAGTGAAAAATTCACGACAAAAACTATTAAAATAAATGGGGAATCTGTCCATGGAACACAGATGATGCCCGGCTTGCATGTTTAACCAGGTGCTCCGCAGGGCGCAGCTTTATACGACCGCAGAGGTCGAACCCTGAACAGTTGGGGCAAGTATGGACAAAACATTCAAGTGTGATACAGCTCTGAATTTGGATTGTGATCAAATTTTTGACATTATATGTTGTTTTTTTACACAAAACAAATGTCAAGATTTTACAAATCAATTAAAGATTTCTTCAAACTTTTTAAATCTAAAATTAAATAGTTGACACAGCATAGGTTTCTGACACAGAATGAATGTGGTCTAATGAACTTAAAAGTTGTTTTTTTGCCTTTGAGCAATTCACTATGCTGTTGAATATTAATCCTCTCAAAAAAATGTTTCAAGAAATTTCTTTTTATTTATGAAATCTGAAATGAGAAAAATTTAACCCCCCCCCCCTTTTTTTCACATCCCCGTTTCCCTTTTTCCAAAACTGATATCAATTCAAATTTCTAATGGAGTTTGCAACAATAACTACTCTTTTAAATACATCATAAGATATTAAAATGTAAAATAAAGTGCTTGTTATCACTGAATGGTAAAGATTGGTTGGTAGTAAAAGTGAATATACATTGTTTATTGTATAAAACAATAAAAAAAACTTCATCAGCAACATTTTATATTGGCAAATTTCCAATGAAGTTATTTACATAAAGTTATTGGCAAATAAAAATAGAAAATGACATCATAGTCATGTCTGGCAAATGTCCAACATACATTATCTAAAAACATTTTAGATAAGATAAGGAAAAAAAGCTTCATCAGCAACATTTTATATTGGCAAATTTCCAATGAAGTTATTTACATAAAGTTATTGGCAAATAAAAATAGAAAATGACATCATAGTCATGTCTGGTAAATTTCTAACATATATTATCAACTACTATTCTATACAAAGAAAGATAACTCCAATTGAAAATTAATTGCTATTGCACAATATTGTGCAATTAGATATTTTTTGCTATTGTGCAATACTGTGCAATTGAAAATTTCTTGCTATTGCACAATACTTGATATGGAATCCTGATTTGGACCAACTTGAAAACTGGGCCCATAATCAAAAATCAAAGTACATATTTAGATAAAGCATATCAAATAAGCCCAAGAATTAAATTTTTGTTAAAATCAAACTTAATTTAATTTTGGACCCTTTGGACGTTAATGTAAACCAATTTGAAAACGGGACCAAAAATTAAGAATCTACATACACAGTTAGATTTGGCATATCAAAGAACCCCAATTATTCAATTTTTGATGAAATCAAACAAAGTTTAATTTTGGACCCCGATTTGGACCAACTTGAAAACTGGGCCAATAATAAAAAATCTAAGTACATTTTTAGATTCAGCATATCAAAGAACCCCAAGGATTCAATTTTTGTTAAAATCAAACTAAGTTTAATTTTGGACCCTTTGGACCTTAATGTAGACCAATTTGAAAACGGGACCAAAAATTAAGAATCTACAGACACAGTTAGATTCGGCATATCAAAGAACCCCAATTATTCAATTTTTGATAAAATCAAACAAAGTTTAAATCTGGACCCTTTGGGCCCTTTATTCCTAAACTGTTGGGACCAAAACTCCCAAAATCAATACCAACCTTCCTTTTATGGTCATAAACCTTGTGTTTAAATTTCATAGATTTCTATTTACTTATACTAAAGTTATGGTGCGAAAACCAAAAAAAAAGCTTATTTGGGTCCCTTTTTGGCCCCTAATTCCTAAACTGTTGGGACCTAAACTCCCAAAATCAATACCAACCTTCCTTTTGTGGTCATAAACATTGTGTTTAAATTTCATTGATTTCTATTTACTTAAACTAAAGTTATTGTGCGAAAACCAAGAATAATGCTTATTTGGGCCCTTTTTTGGCCCCTAATTCCTAAACTGTTGGAACCAAAATTCCTAAAATCAATCCCAACCTTTCTTTTGTGGTCATAAACCTTATGTCAAAATTTCATAGATTTCTATTTACTTAAACTAAAGTTATAGTGCGAAAACCAAGAAAATGCTTATTTGGGCCCTTTTTGGCCCCTAATTCCTAAAATGTTGGGACTAAAACTCCCAAAATCAATCCCAACCTTCCTTTTGTGGTCATAAACCTTGTGTTAAAATTTCATAGATTTCTATTCACTTTTACTAAAGTTAGAGTGCGAAAACTAAAAGTATTCGGACGACGACGACGCCAACGTGATAGCAATATACGACGAAAATTTTTTCAAATTTTGCGGTCGTATAAAAACAGAACTCAAGTGGTAAAAGTGACGCTAACCAAAATCGAACTTGATCCGAGTTTTGTGGTAAGCATTGTAGATTAGTTTCACAACATTCGGTTGATTCAAACTTGTTAGAAGGGAAACGAAAAATTCAGCAATTTTTCTATTTGGCAAAGACTCAAGACAAAGCTTTATTTAGAGTCGGTATATGAATACAAGCACAAACATAAGCTCTGAAGAGCTTTTAAAACCAACAGGAGTATAACTCTAGAATGGTATGGTGAAACCACCAAAATTCAAACTTGAACTGTGTTTAATGGACACAACATTTGGTTGATGTAAACTTAAGAGAACGAAAAAAGAAAAAAACAGCAACTTTTCCATTTGCAAAGGGGCATTACTTTAAAACAGTAGTGTACAAATGACGCAACCAAAGTTCAATCTTGATCTGGGTTCCGTGGTAATAAGCATCTTCTTTTTTATTTTGTGTATAAGTTTTACATTTGGTTTAGGCAAACTAAGTTAGAAACAAGAAACCAATTTGGGACATAGAAATGGACAAGGGTAAAACTCATTGCCCTCTATGCTATCATAGGCTATGACAGGGACATAATCAAGCAATCACTCAACCATGAAAATAAGGTCAAGGACAATGGACATACGAAAAAGAAACTTTGTAAGCAAGTGCACTATCTTCTGAAATATGAAGCTTCACACCAACAGCTTGTGCTGACAGTGATCCCAGTCTCCAAAAAACTACACCAATAAGGCAGCAGGACCAAGCATTTTAAACCAGGTGAGATGAAGTTCCCCATCAAGTATATAATTATTCTTATGAATTTCATAATTTATGATAAAATACTGTCTAGTTATGACAAGTATTCATGATTCTTCATTGTGTCCATACTGTTAATATTTTGCATAAGGTCATGCTTTTCTCTTGTTTTTGACATCTGTTTACTTACCCCTCTTTGATGTGTAAATTTGTCTGGGAAAACATGATTTATTTGTTAGCTTTAACTATGTACTGATCCATGTTTTTTGTTGCGTTTTTATGTTTAATAGTTGGTTTTGTACCGATTTATTGAATTAAGCCATCTGCACCTGAAAGTTGTGTTAAAACAACTTTCCCAGGTCAGGGGAGGGAAAAGCGCTCACACATATGTTTAACTTTGTCACATTGTGTGCCTATTCCAAGGCAGGAGCCTGTAATTTAGTGGCAGTGTCCTCCCTGGACATTTCATTTTGGCATCCTGGTTAACCAGGGAAATTTAAAATATAATCTTGTTTCTAAAAATTACAGCATCACATCCATAACATTTAACTAATAAGAAAATCAATTCATATAGCATCACATTACCATGGCAAAAGGCCCTGGAGAGAACACTGAGTGGTCAACATTGGTTCATGTCCATCATGTTTTTGTAATTGTATTGTATAAATCATGCTGTAATTTTTCTGGTTTTAGATTTTTCACGTCAGGGCCTATAATAGCAGACTGACACTATGAATTTTTCTCATTGTTGAAGGTTGTACTGTAACCTGTAATTGATTTATCTTTGTCATTTGATCACAGGTGGGAAGTATTGGCAATCCTACCACAACATCTCGTTTTGTTATATGAATGATATTTTGTCTACAACGGAGAACAGGACTGACAACACAATAATAATTCTACATAAACTGGTTTAAACATATCATACAGAAATACAATAATATCCTGTTTACTGGTTGGCTAGAATTTTATTTAAATGTCTATTGAACCATAGCAGCTGCTGTGGAGGACTCGCTATAAAGAAAAGAAAATATTTTTAAAACGTGTCATCATAACAAATGAACATGATTTCACAAATGTACATAACTTAATAGTTTGTATTAAATAGCTCTCTTTATATTTCAGTACACAACAATACACACAGAAACTGATACCAGCATCATGTATTGGATGAAGTATGTTTTATTTGATTGGTGGGGTAACATTATAAGTTCCAAATATAGACGGACTAAATTACTTAATCCAGCAACATTTTTATAATTTCCAACTAATACCATGAACAAATTTAACATTAATAATGTGTTCAAAATGATGATTAACTATGTCTGGATTCAAAGCTACTGGTTTTCTTTGCACGCCCTGATGAATTTGAAATATCATTTTTTTTTAACTTTTCCAACAACACCAAAAAGAAGAAAAAAGCTCTGTTCAACATTTCTTTTAGCTTTAACAATTCATCTGAATTCTAGGAGGTATCCATAGAACAATTGATTTGAGTGTAATCTTCATAATACTAGCACTTATCTATAAAATTCAATGAATACATACTATTTCCAGTTTGGTGGTAAAACCTTCTTTGTCTTGTAATATCTAGCCAATCTGTGGATTCTAGATTCTACCAAAATCAGTCTGAATTTGGAGTCCCTATCCTAAAATATAAATTGTGTTCTGTGTATTTGCAAAGAAAGGAAATCTTCTGCATTAACCGTTAACATGTGATACCCATGTTTTATAGCATGTTTAAAGATCGCTTATCTGAATGGAGTTCTCTGTGACCAATCTTAGCATGTCAAATAATTATTGTTTAAAAAATAAAAGATAAATATTAGAAGTCTTCGTGAATGAAAGTTGTCATTAAATCAATATAAACTAAATTCATAACACTCTACTGAAAGAGCATGGTATACCCATTTTTTTTTGGACAAATTTAAAGAACATTTAATTTGAAGGCTTTAAATTATTGGAAACCCTATTATCAATTCTTAATTCGTTCATAATTTAGTTTATGAAATTCGATTCTATTCTCATCATCATAGCTTTTGGTCATTTAATCATAAGATCCACTTACAAAACTTTAGAGCGATTTTTTTTTTATTTGTTTTCGGTTTAAATTTCTTATTTTAATTTGAGTTGTTCTAATACTTGTACATTTTTCAAAGACATTAAAATGTGGTTTCAAGGTAAATCTTTTTATTCAATTAGCGAGTTGTATAATCAAAGAGCTGAATAGATCTGAGGGGAAAGACGGTCCTTGTTTCTATTTCATTTTTTTTTTGGGTTGTTATCTTTTGATAGTCTTCATATAAAGAATGAAAAAATAGAACAGACATGTGGAAGGTTGACACTATTGGAATCAATTGTTGTTTAATGTAATTTCGTTTCTTTAGTTTAGAATTCTATTAAGACCAATGGAAGAGATCTGCATCTTCTAAATCTAAACATACAATTAAAGTTGATAGTTAATTATCTAAAATCCAACTAGTTGAATTCTGTCATTTTACAACAACTACAATTATTTTTGAAATCTTAATAGTGTACAGGGGCGGATCCAGCCATTTTAAAAAGGGGGGGTTCCTAACCCAGGACAAAAGGGGGGTTCCAATTACATGTCCCCATCCAAATGCATTGATCGTCCAAAAAAAGGGGGGTTCCAACCCCTGGAACCCCCCTCTGGATCCGTGCCTGGTGTACGACTGAACTGCAGGCTAGGGACATTTTCCATTTTTTGTGACAGTACTCTTAAGATTTTAAATTTTTTTCTTGAGAAAGTTAGGACTGAAAAATCTATTCAGTTTTAAATTTCCATTGATAAAGTTCCCAGTTACATATCTCATCACAGGGATACAGGTACTAATAAAAATAACAATATGATTGATGTAAACTGTGTGAAGCTTGTTTCCAAATCCTACATTTTGAAATATTTGTAAAATTTCATGAATAAAGAGGTTTAAACTACAAAATGCAACATTTGTAATTTTTTTTGTAACTATTACAATGATTATGTTGGTACACAAAATTTAGTTTTAATGGAAGACTACTTATCATATACTAAATGTCACATTTTAAGTATTTTTTTTAGTGGATAATTAGCTCATAAATTGAGGTGCTCCTGAATTGGAGAAAGATTCTCAAAACAGAGATTTACAGAAAAATGGAAAAGATCGTTTCTCTCCCCCATCTCATGTAGCCCCTCAGACTTCCTGTTTTCTTTGAAAGTTGTTGACCTACAAATTAAAAGTTTTGCATGTTGATGTTTGAATCATCTACAGCAAACATCATTATGTTTAAATTTAACAAATACTATTTTTTAATAAGTGCACAATCTTTGAGAATGATTTAAATAACCAGTGAAGGATATCCCTGCTTATTCGTAGTGTGGCATTCCAACAATGACGTCACTATTAAATATAATGAAGGTTGGATATATTTAGAATATCTCATCATAGATATAGGAAGATGTGGTGTGAGTGCCAATGAGACAACTCTCCATACAAATAACAATTTAAAAAGTAAACCATTATAGGTTAAAGTACGGCCTTCAACACGGAGCCTTAGCTCACACCGAACAACAAGCTATAAAGGGCCCCAAAATTACTAGTGTAAAACCATTCAAACGGGAAAACCAACGGTCTAATCTATATAAACAAAACGAGAAACGAGAAACACGTATATATTACATAAACAAACGACAACTACTGTACATCAGATTCCTGACTTAGGACAGGTGCAAACATTTGCAGCGGGATTAAACGTTTTAATGGATACTGATTTTTCCGGATTGTAAAAGAAACGTAAATAGTGTAAAGAAGAGCTCAATATACGATAATTTCAAGAGAAACAGAAGGAAAATGTGTAAAAAAGTGTTTAAAGTCAATTTATTCACTTGTGTCTCCCCATCTCATCATTCTCAGTAAGATTTGTTGGGGTTTTTTCCACGCTATAAAAAAGAATGAATGATGTGAGGGAATGTCACTCTGGTCAACCCCATTGGGGATTGAAGGCTTGAAGCCGTCTTCCCAAAAAACTGAATCAGAATTACAACACAGAATTTACAATATATTAAAAAATACTTTCAGTGAAGCCAAATTTTGAGATACAAATATCATCTGGTGAAAAGAACACTTCAGTTGTTTTAACTTGTGTTTGCAGTAGTCCATGACAGTTGTGTTCATACCTTCCTGTTTCTCTCCATGTGTTTTCTAATGCTGACAGCTTTCTTGATGAGATGATACAGATCTTCTGGAAGGTCTGGAGCTAAACCTTTAGCTTTAAGAATTCTCAAAATTTTGTTACCAGTGACAAATCTGACCTGTGCAACGCCATGTGAATCTCTCAGAATAACACCTGTAAGGAAATGCATAGTATAGACATAAAGGTCATTGGTGGAACACATTTGACCACTACCGTGGCTTTTTATGGATACATGTATCAACTGTATAATTACAGTCTGCATTGCAAGTCTGATGTCTGAGACTAGTTAAACTTTATTAGGACTAGAAATTGGGTAAAAACTCTAATTTGGCATTAAAATTATAATGCCCATAAATGCAGCATAAAAATATATCAGAATTTCGATCTTTGGACTAGTAGTTGGAAAAGATTTTGGCGCAAACTGTAACTTTCCCACTATTTTGGTGATTTCCCATAATGCATGTAAATGAATATAAAACTAACAGAGCATTATAGTTTATGACTTCAACACATTTTAATTTACTTCTATAGGTGGTTGCCCCTTATTCAAAATCCCTTCCCTGGGTTCCATTACGCCCTTAAAAACTGTAAACTTTGATAAAGGTAGAAATAACTTTTAATGGAGTTATTTCATTTTTATCTTTTCTAATGCTTTTATGATCATTGGAATTTTTGTATAATGTTAATCCAACATGTCTTTAACTCATTTGAAACTACAAGTGTGTAAATTTAATAAATATAAATGCATGCTAGAAAAGCAATTTATAACATTGTATCACTCCATAGATTATTAGATGAGTTTCCCTCATCAAAATTTTATACTGCATCTGACAATACTTAAAGAACAAACCTATCTGAGATGGTGTCAATCCCTTCTTTGCCAGCTTGAATATCTGTTCTTGTACATCTTCAGATGTCAGTTTCAACCACTAAAATCAACAAAATATTAGGATGAAATCATAATTATTCATTATTTGCAAGTTGCAACTCCTTCAAAACCTATTGCTTATACTTCTGTTTGGTTATTTTTTTGTAAATGAATATAGACATAAAAGCAAACTTGCCTTATTATCTGAGCCATGATGCTGATCAACAAAATGTATTTTGACCTTATGGAGTTTTCTTTTTATTCATGTGTCAGAAAAGAACATTTTTTTTATATTTTCATTCTTATCTTACATGTTTACCTTACTATGGCGATAAGAGCTTACTTACTGTTGGAACTGATCTTCTGTATGGAAGTGCTGATTGGGAAATACCCTTACTGTAAAAAAGAAACATAAATTTGTCAAAGCTTTCAAATATATCCAGACTCTTTACTGGAGTTTAAACACTAGATGTTCTTTATTATTATTAATATAAAAATAAGTGTACATTTGCCAATAGTAATCTGAAAGTTATCATTTGAAGATTTTTAGACTTGGTTTACTATTTCACTGTGTGTGACAAGGGAAGAATATGTGAAAATCTGCAAAAGAATTCATCCTTCTTGACATTGAGCTGATTTGACCTGAAGATGCTTACTTTGAGTATAAAATGTATTTTTGCATCAAACTTGGTAAAATTTGCCAGACCTGAATTTTTTGGACAATATAAAACACATGTTTCAAAAATTCAGATACAGAAATCAGATTAATGTTTTAGAAAAAGAGTGCACAAGTTTAAAGTTTGACAATACTTTTTGAAGACAGGTATCAGGTCCGTTCGCGCCCAAAACACTTTCGCATCCTACACGTTCGCACCTCGCACGTTCGCACTCTACACATTCGCGCCCAATTTTTATTCACATTCCAGTTGAATAATTGAAAATTATGATTGTTGTTTAAAGTTGCTTTGGTGTAAATACTGAATGTATTTATAGCTTAATATGAGTAAAACTTTGAAGATTTTAAATGAAAAACACAAAAGATAATTGTTTTTAACAGCTTGGTTCCTTTGACCTGAAACAATATCACAATTAGATATAGCAATACACTATTATAACCAAAACATGATAACATTTATTCAACACAGAAGAAAAAAACGTAGTCAGAATCTCCTTTCATTTTAAAACAAGTCAATGAAACAAAAGTTAAAGCAATACACTAACCAAAACATGATTATAAGAGTTATTCAGCACAAAATAAAACGTTGACAGAATCCCACTTTATTTAGAAAGGATTATTAATTTTTTAACAATACACTATCCAAAACATGATTAAGATTTGTTCAACACAAAAAAAATGCTGTCTCACTTTATTTTGAGACGATGACAACAATTATACTTATTAGAATACACTTGCCAAAAATTTGATTACAAAGTTATTAAACACAAAACCAATTAAAATTGGGCGCGAACAGACTTTGGGTGCGAACATGTAGGGAGCGAAAGTGAAAGGGGGCGAACATGAGTGGGTGCGAACGTGAATGGGCGCGAACGGACCCGGATTCTTGAAGACACATGCCTCGACATGGCCATTGTTAACCAAAGGTGATAATCAAAATTGACTTTAGACAAATTGCTTAAACAACAATTTACTAGAGAGTAGAGATGTATATAGTATATAAAGTATCATACTATAATATATGTCTCTGGTTTTACAAATAAAAATGTTTCCATACATGATCCAGCCCCCCTTTTTTCGAAATAATATTCAAAACTTTACAATGCCTGCAACACCGTCTAAAATCTACTTCAACTACAATACAATCGCCAAATAAATAAGTTTAATGTGGCATTTTCATTCATCAGGTGTTAAATTTGTCTCAAAGATACTTTTTGGATAGACCGTAGTCTTTCCGTGACGACTTCCTTTTCTTCAAATAAACGATTCGTTACATAAAAATGAGAAAAGTAGTTTTATATTAATTAAAGACTAGTTTAAATTTAACATTTTGGTCTTTACTATTTCTGATACCGTCTGATAATTAATTATTTATTCTAGTTTTTCATATACCCAGGATTGTGCATGCGACCCATGATGGCAGCGTGGTTGTAAAAGACCCGGATGAAGGAGGAAGTTGTACAAGAGAGATAACTCTAGTCTACTTTCATTTTCTCCACACACAAGGCAAACTCATGATTAGGCTTTTGATATCAAGATCGCTTTTTAATTCACCGGTTATAACTTCATCCATTATTAAGATGACAGCAAAAGTAATTAGATTATGAAAAATTTATATCTATTAGTATAAATCAAATCAAATCAAATTATTTTATTGGTGTAAAATCCAAATATTGAATTGATTCCAAATGCCTCTTGAAGAGGAAAAACAAACATGACAATATTTACAAACATACAATATTTAAATTTAAACAATATTCATTTTCTAAAAGACTATATAGAGATGTTTTGGATGAGGTGATACTTTTACAAATTTGAAAGTACAATATTGAGGGGAGGGGGGGGGGGGGTAGGAGGGGTCCTGATCCCGAAATCCCGGGCTTAAAAACCAAATCCTGAGGTCACTAATTGAAATAAATTTAAATTCTGACATCCTGAAATTCGAAAAAAGAATTTCTGGATCCCGAAAGTGTCAATCCCAAAATCCAGAGCTTAAAAACACCCAATCCTGGAGTCCTGATAAAGGTCCTACCCCCCCCCCCCCCTCAATATTCATAATGCAATTGATTTAAAATATAGCATAACTTAACTACTATAAAAAATATAAAATAGTCATAACTTTGTTACATTAATTAGTTTTTCTTATCAGCTAGGCTTTTAGCATATATATATACATATATTCTCTTTTTCAGATATTTCTTGTTTTCTGAAACACAATATTTATTTAAATTTTAAATGTATGTAGTTTGATTTTAGTATTTTTTTAACTGCAGTGTAATTTGTCTGTACTCCGACATGCTTTTGAATGGCAAGCACATCCAGTTAAACCATTTGTTTTACAGAAACTTTATGTTTGAAATGATAACAAATGGAAAAAATATAGCTTTATTTACACATAGAAAAATACTCATTAGTACAGACTTACCAGTTTTGAACACAAACAATACACAATTGAACAAGAACAGCTTTCCTCTTCATAGGCTTTCAGTAGACAAAACATGGTTTTCTGTTTAAATGATAAAAAAAAACAGTGACAATAAATTCTTTACTAAAACAAAGGGTAAAAGGATACATCTGTTATAAATCTGCACACTTTCTTATGAATTTTAGTGTTAAAAAAATCAATGCAATAGAAGTGCTGTCCCCAACATACATTTACAGTAACAGCTTTAAATTTTGGGGTTTGACCATTCTTGAAGCAGGTCTAATCAGCTTATTTTCATTTTCTAGCACTCGGTCGATTCAGTTGTGGGTCAACTGTAAAATCTTGTTTGTTTCATCTGAATATTCAGTGCTTCAATAATGACATGGTTTATAACATATCACTCTTCATTTCACCATTGGTAAATTGAAAAAAAAAGTTGGATTCGTAACATAGGTTTAAACTCCTGGATGACCTATGTTAAGCAAACAACACCCAATCAATCAAGTAGAACAAAATATATAAACTGCTTTTTCTTAATTTTGATCATTTAAAACATATGAACGCATTGTATTACCTAAATCAGTAATTACATTGTGCCCCTTCATATATATCTATAATACCAAAATTACGAGGTCCAATTTGTCAGCCGTCATCACGTAAAAACGACGAATCAAAGAATTCATCTTTATATATAACTAATATAGTACAAAGGTGTAGATTAAAAATTACACCACTCCAGGCCCTTTTGTTTTCCACGTAATTAATATTGCCAATAATTAAGAAGTTCCGGGTCGAGTCCGATACCGATACCAATAGTATATTCACCTGTTACCTATTACCTTATCTGTACTTTCCGCATCTGACAGGCGCACCAACAAACGGTGTATTCAGGATTAATATGCTATATACACAGGTCATAATCACAGGGTTGACACTACTAAATTGTCAAATTGTTACCTATTGTAGTATTTTAATCAGTAGGACTTTCTAAGATAACAATACGAATACTAAAAATCTGGACTAAAAATAAGGCGTATAGGTACAGTTTTCAATTTGTTAGCGGGCATGACGTAAAACAGCGAATCAAAGAATTCAACTTTATTTATAACTAATATAGGACAATGCTGTTGATTAAAAAATACTCCTTTCCAGGACCTTTTGTTTTCCAAATAATTAATATTACCAATAATTGATAAGTTCAAGTTGACGGGTTCAAACAGAAAGATTTGAAAGCAGAGAAAACTGTGTATCTTATAATCGGCATGACTTTATCAGATGACAATACTAATACTAAAATAAGGCTTGCGCATAGTTATATATTTTAATTCAGTCACAGACCCGCGATATCACAGGTGTGTTCTAGTATATATAAAATTGGAATGGAGCAGGTAGTACACCTTTCAAAGGAGATTGTGCACAACTTTTAATTGAATGCATATACATTATTATAAAAGTTTATCAGTCACAACTTCTTGTTATAAGATATGGATTTAAGTTGTGAGACAGCTGAGCAACCTAACATTGAACACAGTACAGATAACCATAAGTAGAGGTTGTTTCTGATCATTTCACAGATATAATAATTGTTTTGATTGAAAACAATTATATATATTAGAAGCATTTGATGCTGAAAATAAAACTTTTTTATTATATTCTGCTATAAAGGAATGTGTTCTTTTGTAAAAATCATGCGGCGTAAAGCAACCAACAATCAATCAATCTTTTGTAAAAAAAAAGAACAAAAAAACTTTATTTACTAGCAAGCAATAATAAGGCACATTTAAACTATAACTTGTCCCTTTTATTAGCTCACCTGGCCCAAAGGGCCAAGTGAGCTTTTCTCATCACTTTGCGTCCTGCGTCCGTCGTTCGTCATCCGTCGTTAGCTTTCACAAAAATCTTCTCCTCTGAAACTACTGGCCAAATTAAACCAAACTTGGCCACAATCATCATTGGAGTATTTAGTTTAAAAAATGTGTGGTGTGACCCTGCCAACCAACCAAGATGGCCGCCATGGCTAAAAATAGAACATAGCGGTAAAATGTAGATTTTGGCTTATAACTCTGAAACAAAAGCATTTAGAGCAAATCTGACAGGAGTAATATTGTTCACCAGGTCAAGATCTATCTGCCCTGAAATTTTCAGATGAATCGTACATTTCGTTGTTGGGTTGCTGCCCCTGAAATGGTAATTTTAAGGAAATTTTGCTGTTTTTGGTTATTATCTTGAATCTTATTATAGATAGAGATAAACTGTAAACAGCAATAATGTTCAGCAAAGTAAGATCTACAAATAAGTCAACATGACCAAAATGGTCAGTTGACCACTTTAGGAGTTATTGCCCTTTATAGTCAATTTTTAACCATTTTTCGTAAATCTTAGTAATCTTTTAGAAAAATCTTCTTCTCTGAAACTACTGGGCCACATTTAACCAAACTTGGCCATAATCATCATTGGGGTATCTAGTAAAAAAAATGTGTCCGGTGATCCAGGCAACCAATCAAGATGGCCGCCATGGCTAAAAATAGAACATAGGGGTAAAATGCAGTTTTTGGCTTATAACTCAAAAACCAAAGCATTTAGAGCAAATCTGACACGGAGTTAAATTGTTCATCAGGTCAAGATCTATCTGCCCTGAAATTTTCAGACGAATCGGACAACTGGTTGTTGGGTTGCTGCCCCTGAATTGGCAATTTTTAGGAAATTTTGCTGTTTTTGGTTATTATCTTGAATATTATTATAGATAGAGATAAACTGTGAACAGCAATAATGTTCACCAAAGTAAGATCTACAAATAAGTTAATATGACTAAAATGGTCAGTTGACCCCTTAAGGAGTTATTGTCCTTTATAGTCAATTTTTACCAATTTTTCCTAATTTTTTCTAATCTTTTACAAAAATCTTCACCTCTAAAACTACTGGGCCAAATTTAACCATACTTGGCCATAATCATCGTTGAGGTATCTAGTTTAAAAAATGTGTGCGGTTACCCGGCCAACCAACCAAGATGGCTGCCATGGCTAAAAATAGAACATAGGTGTAAAATGTAGATTTTGGCTTATAACTCAGAAATCAAAGCATTAAGAGCAATTCAAACATGGTGTTACATTGTTTTGCAAGTCAAGATCTATCTGCCCTGAAATTTTCAGATGAATCCGACAACTGGTTGTTGGGTTGCTGCCCCTGAATTGGAAATTTTTAAGGAAATTTTGCTGTTTTTGGTTATTATCTCGAATATTATCATAGATAGAGATAAACTGTGAACAGCAATAATGTTCATCAAAGTAAGATCCACAAATAAGTCAACATGACCAAAACGGTCAGTTGACCCCTTAAGGAGTTATTGCCCTTTATAGTCAATTTTTAATAATTTTGTATATTTTGTAAATTTTTGTTAATTTTAACAAAATATTTTCCTCTGTAACTAAGGGGCCAAGTTCATTATGAATTGAGATAATTGTAAGAAGCAAGAATGTTCAGTAAAGTTTGATCTACAAACACATCACTATCACCAAAACACAATTTTGTCAGGAATCCATCTGTGTCCTTTGTTTAATATGCACATAGACCAAGGTGAGCAAAACAGGCTCTATAGAGCCTCTAGTTTTATCTCCAAAAAATTTCATGATTCTTCTAACCATATATCCCACTCCCTCGTACTCTCTCCCATTGATAGACTCTCCCCCTCTCACAATTTTAATGTTGCCATCATACATCAGGGGAATATAGCAACTGATTTATTTTGCCTTTTGTAAATGTAATGAAATGGGAAATAACTCTAACATGTCTAGGATAAATTATAAAAACAAAGTTTAAATCCCAGTTTTTTTTATGATTCAACCAATATCTTTATAGCTGGAAATTTGATAACCAGGAAGTGTGCCTTCAAACTTGTCAAATGCTAGTTATTCTTATATATCTGTTCTCTCAACATAAATAGGATGTCAGGAGTTGTTATTCACACACCCTCTGTAAGTTTATTTGGTTTACATGAACATTGTAAGGCCTTTGTTAGTCTTGTATTATTTTAATTTTAGTTTCTTGTGTACAATTTGGAAATTAGTATGGCGTTCATTATCACTGAACTAGTATATATTTGTTTAGGGGCCAGCTGAAGGACGCTCCGGGTGCGGGAATTTCTCTCAACATTGAAGACCTGAAGGTGACCTTCTGCTGTTGTTTTTTTCTATGGTCGGGTTGTTGTCTCTTTGGCACATTCCCCATTTCCATTCTTAATTTTATCGTAATGTTGTTTATCTTAATAATTTTGATGTTACAAAAAATGTAAATATTCTTATCAAAAAATCAAATTATATGTTAGAAGCTATATTTGAATAATGGCCATCTTTTGAATACAATTCAATCTATATTGATGAGAGATGTGGGTCTGACAAATTTGAATTTTACAAAAGTTATCAGTTTTAAATCAAAATGTGTAAATTGTACATGTATTTTTTTTAATGGAAATATTTAAAGCTGTTTAAAGTTGTTTAAGTTTATGAATCAGAGGCGGATTTAGGGGGGGGGGGGGGGGCAGGGTCCCCCTTTTTGTGAAAAAAAAAATTTGGTTGCTTATATAGGGAATCACTGAAGTGTGATTGGAGTGGCCCCCCTCTTAGGCAGTCAGTGGGCCCCCACTTATGAAAATTTCTAGATCCGCCAGTGTGAATTATGATGTAGACTGACTCTTTACAATTTAATTACAAAATCTAGTCAGATTTGACATCTTTGATATTTAGATCCTGTGGTGGAACCTTTGTTCCTACTTTTTTTTTTATAAAAACGAAACAAGCTAGTCACCTTCATTTAAATTGTTTTACTACAAAGAATACTGTAAATTCAGAAATTATTGCTAGGTTTTTATAAATGGAAATAATATAACTGGCTGAATATCCCAATAAGAAGAACTTGCATTCTATATATATACATGTATTAATAACTCATCTAAACATCAACCCAACAATGTTAGACCTGTAAATTTGCTTTCGCCAATTTTTTGTTCTTCCCTCGTTGGGATTCGAACCCATGCTATGTAGATTTTCCTGAAATTACAATAAGTAATCTCACATTTGTGTCTGTTCTACAAAAATTGCATTTATAATAAATGCATGCATGGATTACTGAGCTGACTTAAAAAATAAGAAGATGTGGTATGATTGCCAATAAAACAACTCTCCATCAGATCTAGAGAAGGAATGATGCAAAAGTTCACATCTATAATAGGTCACTAAACATCCTTCTACAATAAGCAAAACCAAGACTGTGTTTTAAGATTTGGAAAATAGGCCATTAAATGACAAATGTAAAAACAATTCAAACCAGAATTATTGTATATTAAACATGTTAAATATACATTTTTCAGGATATGAAAGCTCCCAGTTCTAGTATGCCCCAATTCAGGGAAGACTTTGCCAAAGCTAAACATATCGTGGTTTTAACAGGAGCTGGAATCAGTGCTGAAAGTGGTGTGCCTACGTTTAGAGGAGCTGGTGGATACTGGAGGAAATGGCAAGCACAGGTAAAAATAATTCAATAATATGAGATCTTGAAATTGATAGGGCCTTGGTTGCCAAGTGGTCTAAGTGGTCCAACTACTGTATGACTAGCTTGTCAATACTTTGATTGTCAGTTGTAACATTTAGCAGGTGTTCTCCACTCTTAATCTTGATTGACTAGGATTGTCAGTTTTCCTACCAAAGATAATGGCTCTCTCCAGACGCTCCATCTCCCTCCACCAACTTGCTAAAAAAGTCTTTGTTTTGTATAACTTAAAAAAAATATGCATTAACCAATATCAGGTTTTTTTTTTCAAAAGCATAATCTTTTGCTCAAAGTACACAAACAATGCAAACAAAAAAATAAAATTGTTGATTAATTATGTAGGCAGAGCTAATAATTGTTTTTACAGAACACATGTTGTTCTCATACAAAATGAAAGCATATGAGGGAATCAAGTGATATGACTTTCGGACAATGAAAGATCAGCATATGTATTTATTGAACAACAACTGTCAATATTATTATACTTACCCACTGTCATGACTGTCCTGCAAGACCTTTATGGGTAGTGAAGGTTGTAACAACTCCTCTCGTTTTTGTAATATTGTTATTGATCATTTCTTTTACAGCAATTAGCAACACCAGAGGCATTTGAAGACAATCCATCATTAGTGTGGGAATTTTACCACTATAGGAGAGAAGTCATGGGTACAAAAGATCCAAACAAGGTATTTGAATAGGAATAGCAGCATCAGATTCCCTTGCTATTTTTTGTTGGTCCCTGTTTTTTGTGCAATGGTTCTTGTAGGAAATTGTATCATTACTACGGTAATGGTGTCATCTTTGGTACAGGTAGTTACAAATTCAATATTGTGTAATCAACTCTGCCTACAGTTTATAGCCTTGACCATTCATTCTCATGATTCTTTCTGTAGTGTTTGTTTAATTATTTATTTAAGACTTGTTTTTTGTACTGTGTCTTTTGAAATTTTTTATCTGAATATTTTACTAATTTTATTTTTTTCACTGTTGAGTGTTGAACTAAGGTTTTATAAAGTTCTTTTCTTATACTTTAACTTTTTTTCTAAACTGAATAGTTTTCTTTGAAAAAAGTGTACAATAAAAAAATTAACGATAGAATTGATCAACATTAGTAAATCATATTTGTTTGAGAATTCAGTATATTTGATATACGTACAACACATGGACAGCATATATATATGAAAAAAATATGAAGACACTGATGATACAGCAATCTAGCTTTTAGAGAAAATAAGCACTTATGATTAGAATATTTTATGTGAATTGTGAAATGAAATACGTATTGTTTTTAAGGCTCATATTGCAATAGCTGAATGTGAAAAGAGGCTGAAATCACAAGGAAGAAGAGTCGTAGTAATCACACAGAATATAGATGAACTTCACAAGAGAGCAGGGTCAGAAAATATTCTTGAATTGCATGGTAAGTCCTTCATATATAGTTCTCAAAATAAGTTTTTGGTTATGTGAATTGACAAAGAGTCAAAAACTATTTCTTGGTCCCTTTTATCTGAAACAAATATCATTTTTGTTTGTTTGCATAAAATCATTAAAAAATAATTCAGCATTACTACACCTGTCAAAGATTTTACTCTGTATTTTTTCCAATTATGTCCCCTTTTCTTTGAACTGTGGATCTACTTCTGAAAGTTAACTTATGTTCTGTTTACTCTGTTGATGATACATTTGATATCAAATGTGCCATCAATGATTTTTGTATCATCACAAACCTGATGAAAATGTATTGACTTTATTCTGTGATGTATAGGCTTCAAGCATTAACTCACTGTAGTTTACTGAAGTGAATTAATGATCAAAATATGTCCAGTATCATATGATTAAGGCCATTAAGCTCAATTTTCATCATACACACATCCATTCTTTAAATTTAAGTAATTTTATAAGTAGAATTCATATTGAACTCCATTTTTCAAAGCAAGTACACAGACTTGCCGCATTGTACTTTCTAGGTCAAATACATCAGGAAACATCTATGGGCTCATACATTTAAAACACATCAGTTATCAACAAATTAGATACCGGTATACAAGTAGACATTATAACATTATTAAATCACAAATCAGAAATATTCACATATGATATATGATATAAATATTGGCAGAAAGTATATAATCATTCTCAATCAATATGTTCAAATAGTTCATGGCTTAAGATCAAAAGCTTGCTCATTGGATAACTTGTCTATACACTTTTTTTAAATGTTTTGGTATCCTCATTCTTAATTTTTCCTTAATCAATTTTTTGAAAGCTTGTGTGTCCATTTATGTTCTGTAAAATTATCAGATAATATAAGAATGGTTAATTTTCTAACAGGTCTGTTTCTAACTTACACAAATTTAAGCCGAAATATTTGTGTGAATAACAAAACCAAACAAAATAGTGAAGATATGAAAACATAGAAATAAGTTTCCAGTAGTAATAAAGCTTTCAAGGACATGCAAGAAAGTTAGAGGATTCATATATTTGTGAAAAGTTACTGACTAAAATTTTGAAATACTTGCTACTGGATGGATGACACAATTTCGTTGATCTTTTATTACCATGTTCATTTCCGGTTTTTAGGTAGTTTATTTAAGACCAGATGTACTAAATGTGAAGAAGTTATAGAAAACAGACTCAGTCCTATCTGTCCTGCATTGGCTGATAAAGGGTAAGCAATTAAAAATAGTTACAGCTAACTGCCTAGTTCTTGTAGGGTAAAACATTGGTTAGCTAGCTTGCTTTGTTTGTATAAACATTTACTCAAGCTTTGTAATTAAAATTGACATCTTCAAACAATATGTAAAGGCATAGATAAACCTGTCTTTTTCAGTACAAGTAAGGATAAGGTATAGTTTTGACATGAAATAACTGCCACTTTATTTGAACTTAAAACAAAGTAGCCATTAATGCTTGAAATTTCATAATTTAACATAGAATGCAATGGGGCTATGAATTAGTTGTTTTATACCTGAATGACATTATTGTCTACTGGTTGGGATGCTGCACCAGCATTTTACATTTCCGCAAATTGACATTACTTTTCTGGAGAAAAAAAAGATGACGTTTCCGGAAAATAAAGTTTACGTTTACGCAAATAAATATCTTACTTCTCCGTGAAAAAAGTAACTATCCCAGAAAAAATAAATTATTACTTTTCCACAAATAATTGAGGAATACCTGTTAATCGAAAGCGAAGCCATAATGAAAAATATATATTTATTAAGTTAAAGGTCATCATAACATGCAACATGTGCAAGTAAAATTCATCATTAAAATGTATGAAAACGTATGTTCAAAAGTCAGCAATAATCAGATATATCTTGATATGAGTTCATAAGTCAGTTCTGGCAGAATATTTGTAGCCAACACGTCGTACAAAGTCCACAGTAGTACATTCACCTTTTACAAGTTTTGTATTTTGTTCATTTTCATATTTCAAATATTTATAATTTACCAGGTAAATATGCAAAAAAGTAATAAATACAAATTGCGGAAACGTAGTATTGGGACTTTGAAAAATTAGCGGAAATGCAATAAGCCCATGCTGCACACACACTTGTAGTATAAGATACCTCACAGGGTTAGACTAGTTCATTGTAGTTGTCATACATTATAAACAGTCATTTTAGTTTGGCAATTTTTCTCAGAGTTATAGAACTTTGATCATTCAAAAAATAAACTGTTTGTGAAAGCAACTTTACTGAGTCCTTTATCCAGAAATCTTTGATATATGCAGTTGGCTGTACTAGTCATTTGATGATTCTTGCAGGAATAGGGCTCTTCACGGTTAGTTCGGCCATATTGGATAGGGGGCAGATTTTTTAGAAAGAGGTGGAAATAGTATGAAAGTATGGGAAATACTATGTGTGTTTCCAAGCAACAGCTCTGTTTTAATGATGTGTTCCCGAATTATTCACACCATTTGTACCTCCATTATGAAAATCTGCCCCCTATCCAATATGGCCGAACTAACCGTGAAGAGCCCTATTAAAGTAATGTATGAATTGCCAGGAATTTCAGTGATAAGTACAAAAGTTTCAAACTGTGATGGTAATGTTAACTGCGTTGCTTTTGTAAAATAAATTTTTCAGAGTTGACATTAAAAAGATGAATCTTCTTATACACATCTCACATTTATCTATTTTAGAGAACCAGACCCCAAGGCAAAAGATGCCAAAATTCCAGTGGACCAATTACCAAAGTATGTGTATTTAACAAGTTATTCCGATTCATAACTTTCATTTATTCTGAGTAACTTCATAACAGAAATATCATTTGCCTTAGGTATTTTCGCCACACCAATCAAAATTAACTAGAGGCTCTAAAGAGCCTGTGTCGCTCACCTTATGTTCTATTTATACCTATGTCCGCCATGTTGTTTTGCAGGCAGGGTCATCGGACACAATTTTTAAACTAGATACCCTATTGGTGATTGTGGACAAGTTTGGTTAAATTTGGCCCTGTAGTTTCAGAGGAGAAGATTTTTGTAAAAGATAACAAACGTTTATGAAAAATTGTTAAAAATATGTTGACTTATTTGTAGATCTTACTTTGCTGAACATTATTGCTGTTTACTGTTTATCTCTATCAATAATAATATTCAAGACAATAACCAAAAACAGCAAAATTTCCGTAAAATTACCAATTCAGGGGCAGCAACCTAACAACAGGTCTGATTCATCTGAAAATTTCAGGGCAGATAGATCTTGACCTGATAAACACTTGTACCTATGTCAGATTTGCTCTAAAGCCCCAGTCCCACTAGACCACAATCGCACCACGCTCACCGCGATCTAGATTAAATTCACATTGTGGTGAGGTCGCTGTGTGAGTGGCATGAAAATGTTAATTTTCGTTGCTTTCACGATGCTACTGTCCTCATTATGCTCCTACAACGATCCCACTACGATCATACCACGTTCTCATCGCGCTTATTCTGCGACCTCACTTTGCCCCTCAAGGATCTTTCTACGCTCTTCACGTTCTCACTAAGATCATACCACGAGTTATCCGATTGCAACACGATCTTACCATGCTTCTACTGCGATTATAGCACATTCTTACCATGCTTCTACTGCGATTATAGCACGTTCTTACCACGATTATAATAAGTTCATACCCCGATCTTAGGGACGACATCAAAAAATCAATGTAGGTTAAAACAAACTTAAATCAAATAGTTTGCGGGGAGGGGGGGAGGGGGGGGGTGGGTAAACTGTTGCAAGTTTCGTTTATTCAACTTTGATTTTTACATATATCCATATTGGTCAATCAATTTTTTCCCAAATTAAGTTAAGAGGGGTGGGGTTTAGGCAGTGGGGGTCGGAAGGGGGGGGGGGAGTTGCCAGTGAAAAAAAAACCTATGTGAATTAAGTTTTGTATCTTTAATTGAACTTTTGATGTCGTCCCTTACTACGTTCTCAGCAATAACGTCATCATCGTGTTCCATATCAATATAGTTCCATTTTTTCTATTTATGATTAAAACGTATATTTCTCAGAAACAATACAGTCATGCCATTGAAATCTACTAGAACATGACGATGTTTTAGTGAACGATAGCAGAGATGACACAGCTGGTTATTGTTAAAAATGAATAGATATTCAAATGTATTGCTAATATTACTGTATGTGTCGTATTTGTTGTAATTCTTGAAAATAAAAAATAAAATATGTTGGTTATGATGATTATGCATTGTTTTATGCTGATACAATGATAAGTCATTTAAAATTAGCCAGTCAGATGATAACTATAGTTCTGCTTACAGCACACTTGCATAAGAAGAAGAATAAGAATTTAGGATAAATCAATAGACAACTTTCCAGTTCGATGCATTTCCGTCAAAAACTCTGGTTTTAGTGAATGTCATTTGTGCGTTTAGGGGCGTCGTCACTTCCATTCCAATGTTGAGCGAGTGGTTGGAAAACTATAATTCTATATTGTATGAATTATATGACAAATTGAATTCTCAAAATTGACAATCAGCATTGATGTCATTAGGGAATTGTCATTAAGTACCTACAGAACAACCATTATTTCTAGTTTATCCTGCACAATGACGATCACCAAGACGCTTGATGAACGTAAATAGTGCAGGGATACAGGCGACCCCCTCTATCTGGTAAATGACGTCATAATGGCGCATATAATTGACGATTTTTTTCCGGTGACGGATGAACTCGAAAGTGGTCTACTTGTCTCTATTCATTGAAAAAGAAATGCAATAATTTTGTTACTTTTTTAATTACATGTAATTTAAAGAAAATAAAGTTGCGTTCTTGTAATCTTTTTGTTTTCACATTTTTACAGCCTTATCAGTTAACTCTTTAGATGCTTAGATGGGTGTTAAAATTAAAGTCCACCTTAAACCGTTATAGTTCATTTTTTTACAAATACAGGTGTAAAAAAGCTGGTTGTGGAGGACTTTTGAGGCCCCATGTTGTATGGTTTGGTGAAAGTTTAGACCCAGCAGTAATGGATTCAGCTGAGAATGAGCTAGACCATTGTGATCTGTGTCTAGTGGTAAGAATGATTTTTAGATTTTCTTCAGTAAATGATACGGTTGGTTATATAAGAAGTTGACCGGTCCTTTGATCGATGTAATAATTAGATCATAAAATTATCATGAGTGACTTGCAGCTCTTATATTTTTTTACACAAATCAATGAGGATAAAATACCTGACTAAGTACCTTACACTCTTATATTATTTAAAATTATTTTATTCTGTAACTAATTAACTAATTTACATCTGACAGCCAGTGAACAATGGCCTTTTGCATTTATGTTGTTAAATCAGCATCAACTATTATGCAGAAAAATTGGTACTGATTATGTTATTGAAAGAAATTACTGAACGCAAGCATAAATTTTCACAGAATTTGATTTCTTTAATTTTCCACTTACCCGCCCAAAATAAGTGGAAAAAAAACACCCCATGCAAATTACCCTGCTATATGGTTAATAAAATAAACACCTTTATCTTTAATCCTGTTTAATGGTAGAATGAATATATACATAATCAGTATATTGCAAACATTTGTTTTCATTATCTACTACATATATATAGAGATATGAAAGCATCTTATCAGTATTATTGCAATTTTATTTTTATTATCTAATATATATTAGATGTATATATAGAAATGAAAGCTTTATATTGTAAAATTTGGAAAAAATAGGTTACAAAAATGTTTACCTTAGACTTTATAGTTAAAACATTTTATTGTTAAAGGTTGGAACCTCTTCTGTTGTGTATCCAGCAGCAATGTTTGCACCCAAGGTAGCTTCTCGAGGAGTACCAGTAGCCGAGTTTAATCCAGAAAAAACTGATGTCACAAATTCATTAGGGTAAGAATTCGTTATAACTTCAATCTAATTAAAACAACATGTTTGCAATGGACAATAAGAAGGTGTGGCTTTAGTGCCAATAAGACAACTCTCCATCCAATTCACAATGTATCAAAAGTTAACAAAAATCTTCTTTTATTTCAGATATAAGTGCAAATATGTTTAAATGTCATATAGACATTTATGAATTTAATAATTTTTTTGGTAGTATAAGTTTAAAATATTACATTGTTCTTGTTTATCATTATTTTACAAAAAATGAGCAAATTCATAATGACAAATTAATTTAATTTATATTGCAATTACTTTGAGGCTTTGCTTTTGTGATACTCTTTTGGTAATTGTTCTAATACTGTTGTTATTTTTCCCTCTTTTAAGTCCATAAGAATTTATGTTCCACAGCTATATTTGTGCTAGATTCACCGAACTATATATGTATGTCGTGTGGTCTAGGGGGACGGCTACAGTGCAGGCGATTTTGTGTCACGATATCGCAGTAGCATGGGTTCGTATCCCGGTGAGGGAAGAACAAAAAATTTGCGAAAGCAAATTTACAAATCTAACATTGTTGGGTTGATGTTTAGACGAGTTGTATATACATATATATATAATAAAAACTACAACACAAATTCTCATACATTTCAGCCATTACGGCCTTCTTCATTGGAATAAATTACAACATTGAAACAACAATTACATCACTTGGATACATTACGTTGTAATGGCCGAAACGTATGGGAATTTGTGTTATAGTTTTTATTATATTATCATTCAGAGACTTTATATATATATAAATATATATAATGTTTACTTTTCAGATATCATTTCCATGGACCGGCAGGCTCATTTCTTCCAGAAGCATTAGCTAGACACCCATCAGAACCTGAATAATAACGCTTTATAAAAGGCCATCATCTGTGATATATACATTATAATATACAAGTTGATATATACATTATAATATACAAGTTGATATATACATTATAATATACAAGTTGATATATACATTATAATATACAAGTTGATATATACATTATAATATACAAGTTGATATATACATTATAATATACAAGTTGATATATACATTATAATATACAAGTTGATATATACATTATAATATACAAGTTGATATATACATTATAATATACAAGTTTTATCTGTATTGAGTTCAAGATTCTTCATTATTAATTGTTACTTTACATTTCAAAGTTACACTCATCATCTGAAAGTGTATATGTAATACTTTGTCCTTTTGAACAAAAAAAGGAGATTAATTGTTTGTTTAATACATGTAGTACATTGTATACATGCATTTCAATTAATTTGACAAATATAACAGTATATATGATATTTGTTTAAGAAATTTATGTTTTTGGGAAATATTAAATTGATATTTGGTATATTATTTTATCATGACAAGTTACTGATCAAGTCATTAATTATTAAGCAATTGTTTCAGTCTGATAATTCTCTGCAGAGTTATGGTAATTGGAATTTGAAAATTCACCCAAATATTCGGTTTTCTGCATTTTTTTTTGTCATGCTTGAATAAATTGATTTAATAATTGGTACGCTGCTTTATCATGACAAGTTACTGTAACAGATCAATTTTGAATTTTGTTCAAGTCCAAATGATTTTTCTTGCAGAGTTATGGTCCTTGGACTTAGCAAATTCACTCAAATAATCAGTTTTCCACACCTTCATGGTTGAGGATATTGATTTGATATTTGTAAAAAAAGTTTACATCATTTCAAGTTATAGGTCCAGTTAGCGTTTTGTTCCAGTACACTTAATTTTAACCGGTATTAAAGGGACTATGTTTTGCCTTGTAATACTCTCAGAATGCTTGATCTTTGTTATAATTTGGAATTTTGATTTTTTCAACTCAGTTGAAACTTATTTTACAACTATTGTTTTTCATATGTGCATTTTGTTTACAATTGTTGTGGAAGTAATTTAGTGAATACAGTCTTGGTAACATTTGTTAGTCACATTTATTGCAACCCAGACACTTTTGAAAGATCTGACCTTATTTTTTTTCCTTTCTGTGAAGGGATAAGTTAACATACAATAAAACATTATATATTTTTCTATACTTATATATTATATGACAGTTATTTTATCCTTGATTTACTGTCGGTATTGTTTTTAGTTGCATTTACATTTGAAAATAAAAATCATAAAATAAATAGATATGTAGTAAACTATGATTTGGTGATATTACACCATTACAGCATATGCATAAACAAAAAAGATCATTGTGACCACTGACCAGGATTTTCCAAATTGTTACCTGGTAAAAATAATAATTCCAAACACTAACTTCACTAGATTTTTTTTTGGAGGAGGGTGGGGGAATTTGGCAGGTTGTGACTGAATGAGGTAGTTTGACGCAAGACAACTTTGGTGGGATATCATCCATGAGGGAAATTTGCATGCAAGGTCATGAAAAAACAATATGTTAAAGTGCAAAAATACCAAACTGCAAGGAAGATTTAGAATGGATAGTCCAGTATCAAATTGCAAAATCAAAAGCTTATAAACATCAAACATATGGAAAACATATTCCAGACTTGGTACAGGAATTTCCTTGTGTAGAATATATTGGATTAAACCTGGTTTTAGAGTTCACTTGAACACTAACTTGTATATGACAGTTACATATAATTCCATTATATTGACAAAAATGTGTGAACAAAACAAACAGAAGTAATAAAAATGTCAAAATATGCATAAAGCAGTCATCATTGTGTTATACCGTAATCTTCATCACTTTAATTTAACAAAATGTCAACAAAATTGAAAACAAACTGTTCAGAGAACAATTGAAGGTCTTTCCACATCAAAGAAATTTTGAAAAGAAGCTAGTTTCTCAAACTGATGCTTTAAATAAATGGTTTTGATATGCTTGAAAGTGAACTAAAGGAAATCATATGCTACTTCCAGTTAAGGAAATGTTACTTCCGATCTCATATGATAACTTATTTCACTCTCATTCCAAAAATATATAGTTTCTATATACTTTTATTTGCACAACAGGAGATAATTGGCCACTTCCGGTTTATCGAAAGTTGTTTCTTGTCTTTAGTGATAAGTTTATGTATCTATATTACAAGATGTATGGATTCCAAGTACTTTTACATGAAAAAAGTGCAAAAAATATGTACTTTCGGTTTTCTCAATGTCACTTCCGGTTGTCATTTTTCAAGGTCATATGTCACCAAACTTTTTGTTAAAGGTCATATGGCTTTATAATGAACCAAGTTGAAGTTGTATTCTAATAACCTTATAATCAGACATTCCAGGGGCATTAACTCCTGTAAGATGTCATTAGATGGTATCAGACCAAATGTAACATATCTTTATTAGCATATAGCAATCATTTTGCACTTGTTGTGTTATACATATCTTTTAAAGTGCTGGAGAAAATAGAAAAACATGGAAAAGTCAAAATTTAGAACTTGACCTTGACCTTTGACCTTGACCTTATTTTTTAAGTAAGGACCAAGGGATCTCAAATGAAAATATTCCAGGGCTATACGGTTAACGGTTTATTAGTTCTTACACAATGTGACATACCAACAAATTTATATCGGAAAGCTAGATAACTCCTATAAAATTTCATCGAATCGCTTTGATCCAAAAGAAGCAATAATTCCTGAGGATGTAACGAATAATTTGTAAAAGAAATTTGGTAGAAATCTTTTTTTGTTACGAAGAAGATGCACACAACAGTGAATAGGGAGATAACTCTTACAAAGAAAATGGTTAGGCTTAGCAAGGTGAAATTTAAAAGCGAATAACCTATACGATACAATATGAGAAATATCTAAGCGACGTATTGCGAGACAAACATTTATCGCAAGAACTAAATGTGGCGAAAAAAATAATAAATAATAATTAAAAACCAATTGTTCAGAGAACAATTGAAGGTCTTTCCACCAGTTAATATCTATTTTGATATTAAAATATAAAAAATCAGTCTAAAATGTCAGTTCATATGGCTTTATGATGTATAGATATGAATTTAAAGCAAAGGTCAAAATCTAGAACGTCAAATTAACCTATGACCTTGACCTCAATTTCAAGGTCACAAACTGAGGATTTCAAATCAAAAGACCCTAGTCTCTAATATGTATGGTTAATAAGTTATATCACTTTAAACATAATTTAAGATATGATAGGGCTAAAACTCCCATTCATCGTTTACGCACCCTTTCAACTAAAATTATTTAGTTACCACATGTCGCAACTAACAATTTATACAAAATAATTTGTCGATATCTTATAAGGTTAATGAAAATGAGTGAAAATAAGACAAATTCAAAAATTAGAATATGACCTTGACCTTTGACCTTGACCTAATTTTCATTTTTTTGGACCAAGGACCTCAAATCAAAAGATCCTAGGTCTCTATTACTTATGGTGTTCCAGTTTAAAATACATTTCAAAATTTCAAATACAAAAAGGGAAATAACTCTCATATGGAGCGTTCATATTGCTTCGGTCGAAATTGGAAAAATCATGCGAAGGATATAACGAGCAATTTTATAAAATAAATTTGTCGTAATCTTTTACGGTTGCGAAGGAGTTGTGATCACAAGGAAAACAGTGTTTGGGGAGATAACTCCTACAAAGAAAAGTATTCGGTTACGCAGGGTAAATTTCAAAAGCGCATAAACTGTTCGATATCATATACCAAATATCTAAGCGACATATTGCGAAACAAATGTTTATCGCAAGAAAAAAATTTGGCGGAAGAAAAAAAAAAAATAATCAGAAGAAAAACAATAGGTCTTTCCACAGAAAAGTGGAAAGACCTAATAATAATCAGAACAAATACAATAGGTCTTTCCACAGGAAAGTGGAAAGACCTAATTAAACAAAATGGCATATAGACAAAGCACAGAAGCAAGAATGAAAGAAACGAGTACAAAAAATTACCATAGCACAATGGCACAAAAAGCAACAACTTTAAATATATATAGAAAATATTGATTTTATAAATGCTTAAGAAAGGCCTTCAATGTCTATTTCTTCATGGATTTGTCCAACCATAACACTATATATTTTTTTATTTATTATAAATTAATATCTATATAGCATTAGTTACAGGGAGATAACTCTTAAGTTTTTTTAATCGTGAAAATTTAAATCCAAATCTATTTAAAGAAATGACATTTGTTTACTGCTACATTTATATTATGTTTCAAATCAATAAATTGGTTAATGGGGAAGTACCATTTAAATACGCAACTTTAAAGAATTAAATAACAGGATGGACTAACACATTGAAATAGATTTTAAAAGATATAAAGAGTGATTATAAGCAAATATGGATAAGAATATGGCAATCAAAAATTGGGACAGCCTAGATAACTGGCAAAAATTTGATATGTTTGGGTTAATGCTTGGAATAACACCTACTGTAAGTTTTGTAAAATAATGTTTTTTTAAATAATAGATGTTTTTAAACTTCTTAATTTTTTTCATTTCACCTTCATAATAATATAGTTTAGCATCTCTGTAAACATGCCTTTAAGCTATTTTATTAATTCTGTTGCCTAAAAGCCTAATTTTCAAAACGTTTGAAAATTTTTTATCTTATAAAAACGGTCTTGTCTGGCTAGTGATTGTATACAGTAGTAACTACTTAGACCACTCGGCCACCGAGGCCCCTAGTGAGAAAGAATATGAAAAACAATGGATATTATATCAATTGTATATTTATTGTATATAATGTAATGTGTGATATGTTTATTAACATTTGCATCAACAATCAAAAACTTAATATGCACTTTAAGCTGAACCTTTTGGTTAATAAATACCCACATCTTCTTTTATTCATATATACTAAAAAAATATGGGTTAATCAGGTTAAAATTAATAGACTAGCCCGTCAGGTTGGGATCCCAATGTTAAAGGTTGGTTGTATGTTAATATTCAATTTAAAAGTGTACCATTCTTTGAGAAATAAATTGAACCAATAAAAATACTTACTTCATCCTCATTTAACTCTTCTTTACAGACCAGAGGGCATAACATAACTTTAGTGACATTCTTTTCCAAAATGAAAATAAAAAAAAGTTTTTATAAAACAATTTTTATTGGTATTTTTCAAATGAAATATTGTCACATGGTTAGGATTCATGACCATTTTATATTCTCTGGGGTATTTTTTATGCATCATATCTGATCATTGAGGGCCCTCATGGGGTTTTTGATTATGTGATTACTTGGCCGTTTTTTTAATGATTATTTGATTATTAAGCCAAATATTTCATGATTATTTGATTACCTAGGACTGTATTTTTAGTTTATGATTATTTGATTACTAAAGATAAGCAAATATTTAATGATTATGTGATTATATTGGCAAAAAAAATGGTGATTATGTGATTACTAGGACCCCCCCATGAGGGGCCTCATCATTCAACCTTAAATGATTTTTCTGTCATGGTTTTTTGACTGTTAGTCTGAAATTGCATGGTAGTTGATATATTCATTCCACATGTACAAGTTTAAACTGTTCAAGTGGTCTCAAACTTTTTGGAGTCCATTGGATTCCATTAGACTTCATTACTTGTTGATTTATTCCAAAATGGTATATAAGTTTAGAAAAATAGTAATCTGCTGTCATCTGTTATTAAGATATGAAATGATTTTTTCAGGCAAATTTTCCTCCAAGTACCAGTATTTCTAAGTTCAGAGAGGACTTTGCCAAGGCCAAACACATAGTGATTGTAACAGGAGCAGGAGTGAGTGCAGAGAGTGGTGTTCCTACATTTAGGGGGCCTGGTGGTTATTGGAGGAATAAGAAAGTACAGGTATCTTCATCTACACAAGATAGTATAGGGACTATTAGATTTTTGAGAGGGGGATTGGAGGGTTTTCATATGTAAATTTGGTATCTTATTAATTTCATGTCTGGTGTAAAATTATTCATTTCCAGTTATTAACAGGTTTGAATGTCCATTTATCCAATGGTAATAATAAACTGGCTTTTTTTGTTTGTTCAGGATTTGGGTGGATTTTTTCAAGAGGTGGAGACTTATTGTTTCTATCTACCGCCTGTCTGAAGGTTTTAGGATGATAGCGTAAATTAAGTATAAAAAAATCAGGAGAAAAAAAGTCCAGTATCCCTTGCTTGATTAGTATGAAACTTGTACATATGAAAGATATAAGGCCCCATTCAGACCCTCATACTTGTATTTTAATTTTCTCTTGAATTTGTATGCCCCATTTATGGGCATTATGTTTTCTGGTCATTGTATCTGTTAGATCGTTTGTTCGTTCGTCCGTCTGTTCGTCCTGCTTCAGGTTAAAAGTTTTTGGTTGAGGTAGTTCTTGATAAGGTTGAAGTCCAATCAACTTGAAACTTAGTAAACATGTTCCCTATGATATGATCTTTCTAATTTTAATGCCAAATTAGGGATTTTATCCCATTTTTACGGTTCACTGAATATAGAAAATGATAGTGCAGATGGGGCATCCGTGTACTGGAGACACATTCTTGTTTTGTATACATTATTTTTCTGTTTCAACTTGTTTACTGACCATTTAAGTATAATCTGTTACAGGAATTAGCTACAGTTGAGCATTTTGAGAAGAACCCATCTCTATCTTGGCAGTTTTACCATCATAGAAGGGAAGGCATGGTCACTAAACTTCCAAACAAGGTTTGTAACAATATACATGTGTTCTGCTCTATTTGTTTGGGTTGTTGTCTCTTTGACACATTCCCAATTTCCATTCTCAATTTTATAGTGGTATTCCATCTTCTAAGTTTTTTAATTAATCTGGGTTTCAGTCAATTGAATTAACCAAAGGCGGATCCCGGCAGGGGGACCCTGGGGGGCCCGTGCCCCCCCTTTCGTGGGAAAAAATTGGTTGATTATATAGGGAATCATTGAAGCATGACTGGAGCGGGCCCCCCCTTAGGTATATAGTTCGGAGTTTAGTATGAAGTCCATTATCACTGAACTAGTATACATATTTGTTTAAGGGCCAGCTGACGGACTCCTCCCGGTGCGGGAGTTTCTGTTGTTGGCCTTCGGCTGTTGTCTACTCAATGGTCGGGTTGTTGTCTCTTTGACACATACCCCATTTCCATTCTCAATTTTATTCCCTCATAAATGTAGATCTTCAATTAAATTTACAAATTTGAGAAAATAATGTTATTCAATGTACAATTTTCCATTTACCGTACATGAAGAAAATTATATGTTTTATCATATTTTTAAAACTTAACTATATAGAATACTTTATTTGATTGAATCAATTTCTTCACCTTTGTCAATAACTCAGATAGTGTAACTTTTGTCAAAGAATATTTAATTAATATACCAGTACCTATTTTGTTTTGTAGCAAGAAAACAAGTCTAATCACCCTCATTTTCCTTTTATTTTCAAATAGGCAAAAACTGAAATTTTTGGTAAAATTTGTCTTTTATAAGCAACTAAGATTTTTCCTATATATATTTCAATTTTTGACATCTGGTAATAGATTCAGGCTCATATATATCTTGTTATGATTATTTTGATGCTTATCAGACTTATCTCATTAGAAAACTTATTTTTTTTATCAGATACAATATTTAAAAGTTTCATCATAACCAAGACAAGTATATAATTTACTTTAGTAATTATTATTGTAATATTGCCACATACCTTTTGAAGTATGGGAAAAGTGGTCAACACAGATCAATTTGAGGTTCCACATGATGGAGAAAAGCTCATGGATTTATTACCGAGAATATACACTATTACTTAAAAATTAACCTTTTTTAAAAGCTTTTTTAAAGGTTTAAAATACTAGATATGCATCTACTCAATAAAGTTTTGGTTATCTCCCCTTAAATCAGCTGTTAAAATTATTCCATTGTATTCAATTCAAATGTATTTTAAAAAGAAAATTGTATTAAGAAGGCTAGAAAAAAAAGTAAATCGTATTAGCTGTATCCATCCAATACTATTACAAATGGTATAATTGAGAATTTTGTTTGTTCTTTAAATACAGAATACCATGGAACTGTCTATTGAGACATAAAACAGTTTAACAATTTTACCTTCTTCTAATGATGTAAACTTAAATATAGATGATTTTTCAGTAAACTTGTCTACCTATGTGGTGGAATCATAATATACAAAATCTGTAGCTACATACAAAGCCTGAAATTTATGAAAAGTACCATTATATGGAAAGTACTGGTTTAAAAGTCTGTTATTCTAACGATGTAGGATTTTGAACACTCCAACTCAAGGAATCAACTATTTATTGTACAAATCAGAACAGGTACTGTAAATTCAGAAATTGTTGTGTGCATTTATTATTGCCATTTTAGACTTAAATGCGATTTTAATTTTTGGGATATTCACAAAATTTATGTTTGATTCATCTAATGAATTTCAAAATGCGAGTTTTAATTATTGTGATGATAGCCCTGTCACATTTTTGTAAAAACATCATGATAATTTTTGAATTTACAGTACACAAATATATTTTTGATTTTATACAAATACAGTCCCCTGTCTTAGCCTGCTTCCATGTTGTGCAACAAGGAATGTAGGTATTTCTTATGCATAACAGTTAATTTTTTGGGTTCTCTTTGTGGTCTGTGTACTTGTATGTTAATTTTGATAAAATCAGAATAATTGATTAGAAATTGATTGATATTAACAAACAAATTATAGTTATAGTTGAATATAGAGAAATTTAAGTTCCAAGAAATGCCAAGCTAATGCTAATGACAATGAAAGAAAAACAATAAGAAGGAAGTGTGTAAAGTATAAAATCAAGTGTGATGAACTTTACCCTATATAATATGAGAAGATGATAAAAGAAAACATTGAATTTGGTATTAAATAATGACTCCTTTGCCATGAAACCTTGTACCTTAAGGAGGCTCTTGGGTATAAATCATTTTTTTTTAATTTAAAATAGGATTTCCCTAGATTTTTTTGTAAATGAACTTTATCATAAACTTAATAGAAAAATTAAATAAAAGAATGAGGTCACCATTCATTTAAGCTGACAATCTGTCTCCGAAAGAAGCATACATTTTTGTTAATGTCCTTTTTTTCTGTTGAAGTAATAGGAGAAATAGAGGTAATATCGAAATAAAAAAGGAACTAAATTACAGAATTTCAAAGCAAAAGTTATGAAACATGGTCCCCCCACAGAGCAAGTTCTCTTCTATATTTATACTACAGCTAGATCACTTCATATTGTTTGTATGAGGGCCCCAATTTTATTTTAAAAAAATCTGTTGCTTTAATAGGAAATCACTGAAGCATGACAGGAGAAAATCCCCTCTTTTTTTCTGCCACTGCATACTACCAAATATAATAGAAAAGTGATATTTTGTGAATTGTCAATTTTAACACATCTTGGATACAAAATTCAGAAAATTATTTCTTTCATTGCATGTGTGCACTGAATTATCAAAATTTTAAATTTATTGTATTTGTATCATTATTATATCAATAGGCTCATATTGCAATAGCTGAATGTGAAAAGAGACTGAAATCACAAGGAAGAAGAGTTGTAGTAATCACACAGAATATTGATGAACTTCACAAGAGAGCAGGGTCAGAAAATATTCTAGAGATGCATGGTAAAACATAAAAAAATTGGTATTTTAGATATGGTGATTTAGGGTCATGTATTGACTGCCAGGCCAATATATTAATTTTTTTGTACACTTTGATAACTAGCTATTCTTATTAAATTTTAAAATTACAATACAGTGTCTGTTTTATATACCTCAACTTTATAATTATACTACATGTATAAATTGTCATACAGGGGATGGAAATATGTCATGAAATTAAGAACTTGAATGGAAATGGGGAATTTGTCAAAGAGACAACAACCCGACCAAGAGCAGAAGACAGTCAACGTCACCAACACAGCTAGAAAATCCCACTAATGGAGGCAGTATTCAGCTGGCCCCTTAACAAAATGTGTACTAGTTCAATAAAATTGGATGTCAAAACATTAAAATGAACTAAAATTTAAAATACATACAAAGGCAATAAGGCCTGGGACAGACGCACCAACATGGGGTTAAACAGGTTTTGTGAGATCTCAACCCTACCCTATTCCTCTAGCCAATGTAGAATAAACAAACAAACAGCAATATGCACAGTTTAACTCAGTTTCAAAGAAGTCATACATGTCATACATGTATATAATGACTAATAGTGTAGTGCAGGAGAGGGCCACATTCTCTCTATTGAAAAAAAAATTACTGTAGTAACTTAAAAGAGGTTCCTCAATGAGTTATTGCATGACAAAACTTTTACAGATAACCAGCATATATTTTTTTTTAAAGAGGCAACTTGTTTTTATCTTTTACCCCATTTCACAGATTTCTGACATAATTTGAAATTTTTCAGGTAGTTTATTTAAGATAAGGTGTACCAAATGTCAGGATGTAACAGCAAACACAGACAGTCCAATATGTCCTGCATTGGCTGGCAAAGGGTATGTTGATAATATTGATTGCAAAGTAATATCAATACTCAAAAAACAAATTATCTGACCAAAAGGCTAAAATAAAAAAAGAAGTGTGATAAATCTCAGCATATATAATCAATCACTAAAAAAATCATTTCTGATATTAGTTTGTCTAAAAAGTTGGTGTACTCTATTTTAAAGATAAAAGTATGTATAAAAAAAATTATAAAAAAAAGCAGATTTTTACTTTTGTTTCTCTTAAATAGAGCACCAGATTTTGAAGCAGATGAAGACAATATACCACTAGATGAATTACCCAGGTTAGCTGATTTTATGTTCATTTTAAAATGTTGGAGAGGTAATTTTTTAACCTTCATGACAATGTGACAGTCGTCACATGAAAAAGCACCATCCTGCCATTATTGTTCTATGATATATAGTCTTTGGTGGAGAGTGGAGAGTGGTCTCATTGGTACATATACTTATCTTTATATTATCCATCAGAATAATATCACATGCAAGTTATGAATTTTTAACTTTTGTATAATATATTTCAGGGACCTGAGACCTAAACATTTTGAGTTTTAAACTTTTTTTTTTTTAAGTTATCTGGAACAAATATGACAAAATGATTGTATTTATCTGTGATGAAAGATACAAGGATTAATCATCAAGGTCAAAAATAGTACACCAACATAAAGGGAGGTAATCATACTGGTTGGTATGAAAAAAACAGTTTTCTGAGATTTTTTGTAAAAAATATTCTGAAAATATACAAAATGTTTTGCCACAATTAAAAAAGATGTAAATAAACCATCAATATAATTAATAATGTTTAAAAAAGTGTTTACTTATAATGAAATATTTGATATAAATAGATTCCACAACTGCAACAGGTGTGTTACGATATTTCTCCACTTAAGACAGTTAGATTTTAATAGTTAATGCGCTAGTCTTGCCGAGCTTTTTGAATAATAAAATTTAACTGTTGGAGAAATATCATAATAAACGAGTTATAGTGGTGAAATCTTTTTCTCTAATGATTTTTATCCTTCCTTTTCAAAGATTTGAAGAAAGGGGGTACTTTTTGTGTGAGATCATCAGACATGGTTGAATTTTTTCATGCCATCACAAAAGGAAAATTTAGCCAAAACCAAGAAAGTTTGACGTCACAATTAAATATTGACCAATCATTTGCTGAGAGCAGATATTTCACTAGTCAGGAGAAATATTTTTCTCACACCAATCAAGAAATGTGAAAATAGAACAAAAATTAGAGAATATAAAATCTTGCATTTTCTGTATTGACCATGCAGATGTAAGAAAGCAGGTTGTGGAGGCCTTATGAGACCACATGTTGTTTGGTTTGGTGAAGCTCTAGATCCATCTATTTTAGCAAAAGCAGAAGAGGAACTGGAAAAGTGTGATCTGTGTCTTTTAGTAAGAATTTTTTGCTGTCAAACATTGTTTTTCTTTACAAAAATTCGTAAGGGTTCCATGGAACCCAGTGTCTCGCCTACTTTTGCTGTTAATCGCAGGCTCAACAAAAATGAGGAAAAAAATAAATAAAATTATTGCTCTTGGTACTATCTTTTAAATGTAAGAAGCTTCTGTCCAAGTTTGGTATTAAAATCCAGGATTGTTTATGAATCTAATAAATGTTTTAAAAACTTTAACTTCAGACTATATGTAACGTTAACTGGAAGAAAATCGAAGTCCATTTATAAGTATAATTCAGATACACAGGTACAAAATTTTAACAAAATTTCCTTCTAGATACTAGCTTTTGACCATAAGCAAGCTTCTGTCCAAGTTTGGTACAAATCCAAAATAGTATAAGAAAGTTATTAAAATTTTAAAAACTTTAATCATAGAGTGAATGTGTTGGTTCCTCGCAGAAAATGTAAGTCCATTTAAAAGTACAATACAGAAAAAGTGCAATTTTATTTTTACAAAATTTGCTTCTGGATACTATCTTATGATCATGAACAAGCTTCAAAAATTTCAAAAACTTTAACCACAGAGTGAATGTAATGTTTTTCCCGGCAGAAAAATTAAGTCCATTTATAAGTAAAATACGGAAAAAATGGTAATTTATTTTTACAAAATTTATATCTGGATACTATCTTATGAAAATAAACAGCTTAAGCTTCATTCCAAGTTTGGTAGAAATCCAGTATAGTTTAAGAAAGTTATTAAAATTTCAAAAACTTTAACCACAGAGTGAATATTTGTAGACGCCACCAACAACGAGGACGACGATGTGGACGGAATGTAGGATCGCTATGTCTTGCTTTTTCCACTAAAGTCGAAGGCTCAACAAAAATGTAACAATAATTTGAGAAAAAAATGCTGACAAAAAAAATTGAGGAATGAACAATCTGTATAATAAATAGTGAATCTATATATTCTTATCTATCTATTAAGTAATCTGAACTTGGTATTTTGGAGCATTGAGAATTTAATAATGAAAAGATGGGGAACGAATTTTAAAATTAGTAAATGAAGTTAAATTTTGTATGTTTGAAATCATTTAAGTTTTTATCACAATGTATAGGTTGATTGAAGAAAAACACATATATATATATATAGGACAAGCAGGAACTGTCAAAAATACAGCAGTGTTCAACAAACAACATCAAAGTGTAACATGAAACTCCTCTGGAAAAAAAAACCAGTAGCTAATACATGGTCAAGATTACATATATGTTATAAATTAAATCACACAAAAACAACAATTCACTAGCCGAGGCTGGAATATCTAGCTTGTTTAAATGATCATTATTGAATTTAATGTTGAAAGTCTTTAAAGTTAAGGAATTACATTGTACTACAGGTGTCCTATTAATTTCACATGATTCATGAAATAAGATCAAGGCCAGATAAATCCTGCCAAGAGGACATGTACACCTTGCTAACATTAAAAATACTGGTGTTTCTAGTGAAACAAACCTTAACATGAAAATTCAACTAAGAAGAGCGAACAATGAAAATGAGGTCAAGGTCATACAATCTCTTCTACTCAAACATATACATCTTATATTGATATTAATAATGTTGATGTTATTTCGCTAAATGTTTGTAATAAATTATGAACTTATTCTGATAGATAGGAACGTCATCTGTTGTAAAACCAGTTGCCTTGTTTGGACCTCGATTATCTATCCTTGGTATCCCAGTAGCAGAGTTTAACACTGAAGAAACTCCAGTAACAAAATCATTAGGGTAAATATTAGTTTTGGTCAGGATAGTTACAATAATGATTATCTGTTCTAGTTAACCATGTACAAGGGTAAACAGTGAAGATACAAATGGAATGATATGTATATGTTGAGACCACAAGGGTTGATTGGGGTTAGAAATACCAATGTTGATGGATGTCTAGGGTTAGAAATACCAATGTTGATGGATGTCTGGGGTTAGAAATACCAATGTTGATGGATGTCTGGGGTTAGAAATACCAATGTTGATGGATGTCTGTTTGGTTGTTAGGGTTTTTTAAATATGCATCCATCTGCAATCGTGTTGTTAAATCCAATGTTTCAGTTAAGGAGCTAGACAGCTCAATACTCTCTCTTTAAATGGGCGAACTGTTGCAAATCTTTTGAAAAGGACTTCAGGTGACTAATTTGCATGTAAATTCAGTCCTTATTAAATAAAATTTTCCTTTGCCAGTGCCTGTCTAAGTTTTAAGTTAAATTGGTATCCCTTCATATAGTTTCTTAAACATTGCAGAACCTATATTTGTATATCATATTAATTTGATGTTAATTCTAAATTTTAACAACACTCTAGGAACCAATCAACTAATCATGATTATAAGCTTGTATAATGCTGATGAGACACAGGAAATGTCAGCACTTAGATAACCATTAGTTTTCATTACTAAACCAGAAAAGAGCTTAACACAGAACAAAGACTTTGTTTGATATCTATTTATATAAATATTTTTTTTTTTAGATACCACTTTCAAGGACCAGCTTGCACACTTATACCAGAAGCTCTTGCCAAACATGAATCTGAACCAGAGAGATAAAATAATATTTTGCTAATACATGGATACACTAAAAGGTCTTGCCAGAAAAGAGTCTGAACTAGAGGGATAAAACAAATCTTTGTTAGTACATTGTATACATATGAAAATTCTAACCAGAGACATCAGTGAGAACTAGATTGATTGAACAAACCTTTTTTTTTTTGTATTCTGAGCACTAATTTTTTGGAAATTTGTTTATTATTATGAATATGTATTTTGATATTGAAGCTATATTAATATTTATTTTGATATTATAGCACAATGAATATGTATATTTTATATATTTTACAAATTATATTTTATTTTATACAGTTTTTCATACAACAGAAAAATTGTGATGTTTTTTTTTACAAGGCAACCTTCATATTCCACATTGTAAACACTTTTAAGTCACTTTGGCCAAATTGCAATCATTAATGAAAATGATAAACCTGATGTTTCAAAGGGAGATAACTTATGTTTTTATATCAGATGGGAAAGGGACATAACTAGTCTTTTTTAAATTTCAGATTGGATATGATCCTCCACTCTTCCTAAAATGAATTTTATCTAAAATATCAATAAATACATTTCAGTATATTACAACAAATAGGCAAATACAATACTAAAACAGAACCATTATAGTCTGGAATGTACCTTTAGTACCCTATAGATGATGATGAACACAGATTTGTATAATGCAAGATGTCAGGCTGCAGTTGTGATATAATACTTATTCTCTAAGTCAGGAACCATATCAATGGCTATAATTTTTTAATGTAGCTTGTCATTTTGATAATTCAGATCTTTGAGATTATTGATTAAATTCCTTCACAACTTTGTTGATTTAAAGGTGGTCATATTGTATAGGCACTCAAGTCTTGTTTATTGTTGAAGACTGTTTGTCTCTGATGGAAATCCTACATAACCTTTTAAACAAATGTTGTTTCATATGTTCCCCCTTTTTAATGATCACTTGCCTGTAAACAAACATTGAAAGAATGAATCTCAATCAATCATCTCCATTCTTTAACTTTAATGTGATTTTTACAGAGTTCTCTACCTGTAGTGTTATGTACAACCTTAATTGACTAAGATTGCTGATCTTTCTGCCATTTGTCAGTGGTTTGCTCAGGGGAATCCCACTTCCTCCACTGAATAAAACCATGACACAATAAAATAGCCAAGAGGGCTGCCATATGTCAGTGGTTTGCTCAGGTGAATCCCACTTCCTCCACTGAATAAAACCATGACACAACAAAATAGCCAAGAGTGCTGCCATATGTCAGTGGTTTGCTCAGGGGAATCCCACTTCCTCCACTGAATAAAACCATGACACAATAAAATAGCCAAGAGTGCAGAATGTAGTGTTAACAACCAACAGTCAATGAATGCTGTTTATTTGTAAATGTCAATATGCATCTACCATCTACATTGTTTCCAAGTTCATTCATCAATAATACACATCTTTTGAAGCATAGTTTTATTTACAATAAAAATATATTTATATAAAACCTTACAATGTTGTTCATAAAAAGGCAAGAGTAAATACACAGATTTAATATAAAAATAGCTTGGTGGTAATCTTGGTGTGGATTCATTATTATTCATTGGATACCAATTTTCATGTATTTTGTTGTTACACATAAAACACAAATTCTACTGTCCAACGAATAACAAATTTTTGACAGGAATGTATGCAGACTTTGGCAAAAACACGAAATCAAATATTCGCGAAAATGCAAATTTTTCTCAATCAGGAAAATTGGTACCCACAAAAATAAATGGATCCACAGTAGAATTGGAATGTCTTGAATGTTAATATTTTACAGTGTTAACAATGTCTTAATTAAGATGTGAACAACAGATATAATACAGAATACAGAAAAAGAGGCACATCACAACTATATATATGTATGATGTGCTTATATGTGTATTTGATATGGTAGACTAGACAAATTTAAATACAGTTGCTGTCCCTGTTCTTGAAAACTTAATATTATATGATATGTTTGTTATATAATACAACAAGTATTTGCAAAAACAATAGACCAAAAACAAAAATTAAGAAAAACAACAAATTGACCCTGAAAAATGTGCTCAAAAGGATTTTTTTTTAAATTGAACCAACCATTGGAAGATGTACATATTCTTTCTTTGAGTATTATGATATGCGTAGAATATGTCAAGAATGCTACAAATATATCCAGCACAACACATATTTGATGTAAAAAGATTAACAATAAAAATCCTGATTTTTCCCTTTGAGGAATGCTTCAATTGAATAGCTTTAAGATAATTTTCAGATGTAAGTCGAAATTCATGACATTTGCTTGACACAGAGGTTAATTATTCACAACTATTGATCTAATCACCTTAAAGATTTATGGAGTAAACAAAAGTGTATAAATAAAATATTTTTACAAATCAAACCAGGAATGTTATAAATTGAATAACAATCATAAAAATTTACAATCTAAGTATCTAAGTACAAATATTCAACATTTATACAAATATTTTGATGATTACCAACATAATAATCTACAATACTGGCACAACCACTGAAAATAAGCATCAAGCTTTGGATATTAAAAAACAACAAAAATTGCTACAAAGATTAATTTGCATTTCGAAACACATTATCTTTATCATTCAAAACAAAAACAAATTAAGAGTAATTAAATACCAAATGTGACACTAGATTTGAGATTACAATAAATTATTATACAAACATTATCTGGAGCATTTATTTTGCATTATAAGAGAATATGTAAAGGAATTGAATTGCTTACAGCTATTTTCCTACACACATTTGGAAAATAGCTCAAACTCTGCTAAAGTTAAAAGTATCAGTTAAGTCAATCAAAATATCAAAGTCATATTAATGTTTACAAATATGAACAAGAAGCTCTCAAGAGCCTGAATCGCTCACCTTAATTCTTTTGGTTAAATCTCTCATCAATGATTATTTTGGCTTTTCAATTTATTTAAATGTTTTTTGGATCGTCCCATTTTCTTCAAAAGCCAAAAAAAATAATCATTTTCTCCTATGTTCTATTTTAGCCATAGGAGCTATGTTTCTTGACATACAAGGAAATAAAATATAAAATTTATACTAGATACTCTGAAACTCATTTAGCCTAAGTTTGGCTGAAATTGATACAGCAGTTTCAAAGGAGAAGATTTTTTAAAGTAAGTCAACATGATGAACAAATTGTGAAAAAAGTCTTTAAAGGGCAATAACTCCTTAAGGGGTCAATTGACAAAATTGGTCAAATTGACTTAATTGAAGATCTTACTTTGCTGAACATTATTGCTGTTTACAGTTTATTTCTATCTATAATTATATTCAAGATAATAAACAAAAACAGCAAAATTTCCTTAAAATTATCAATTCAGGGGCAGCAACCCAACAACAGGTTGTCTGATTCATCTGAAAATTTCAGGGCAGATAGATCTTGAACTGATAAACAATATTACCCAACGTCAGATTTGCTTTAAATGCTTTGGTTTTTGAGTTATAAGCCAAAAACTGCATTTGACCCCTATGTTCTATTTTTAGCAATGGCGACCATGTTTGTTGATAGATCATAACTTCGGATACAATTTACAAACTAGATACCCTAAGGAACATTCAGTTAAAGTTTGGAAGTATTTGGCCCAGTAGTTTCAGAGGAGAAGATTTTTGTAAAAGATTACTAAGATTTACGAAAAATGGTTAAAAATTGACTATAAAGGGCTATAACTCCTAAAGGGGTCAACTGACCATTTCCGTCATGTTGACTTATTTGTAAATCTTACTTTGCTGAACATTATTGCTGTTTACAGTTTATCTCTATCTATAATAATATTCAAGATAATAACCAAAAACAGCAAAATTTCTTTAAAATTACCAATTCAGGGGCAGTAACCCAACAACAGGTTGTCTGATTCATCTGAAAATTTCAGGGCAGATAGATCTTGACCTGATAAACAATATTAACTCATGTCAGATTTGCTCTAAATGCTTTGGTTTTTGAGTTATAAGCCAAAAACTGCATTTGACCCCTATGTTCTATTTTTAGCAATGGCGACCATGTTTGTTGATAGATCACAACTTCTGATACAATTTACAAACTAGATACCCTAAGGAACATTCAGTTAAAGTTTGGAAGTATTTGGCCCAGTAGTTTCAGAGGAGAAGATTTTTGTAAAAGATTACTAAGATTTACGAAAAATGGTTAAAAATTGACTATAAAGGGCAATAACTCCTAAAGGGGTCAACTGACAATTTCCGTCATGTTGACTTATTTGTAAATCTTACTTTGCTGAACATTATTCCTGTTTACAGTTTATCTCTATCTATAATAATATTCAAGATAATAACCAAAAACAGCATAATTTCCTTAAAATTACCAATTCAGGGGCAGCAACCCAACAACAGGTTGTCCGATTCATCTGAAAATTTCAGGGCAGATAGATCTTGACCTGATAAACAATTTTACCCCCATGTCAGATTTGCTCTAAATGCTTTGGTTTTTGAGTAATAAGCCAAAAACTGCATTTGACCCCTAGGTTCTATTTTAGCAAAGGCGACCATGTTTGTTGATAGATCATAACTTCGGATACAATTTACAAACTAGATACCCTAAGGAACATTCAATTAAAGTTTGGAAGTATTTGGCCCAGTAGTTTCAGAGGAGAAGATTTTTGTAAAAGATTACTAAGATTTACGAAAAATGGTTAAAAATTGACTATAAAGGGCAATAACTCCTAAAGGGGTCAACTGACCATTTCCGTCATGTTGACTTATTTGTTAATCTTACTTTGCTGAACATTATTCCTGTTTACAGTTTATCTCTATCTATAATAATATTCAAGATAATAACCAAAAACAGCAAAATTTCCTTAAAATTACCAATTCAGGGGCAGCAACCCAACAACGGGTTGTCTGATTCATCTGAAAATTTCAGGGCAGATAGATCTTGACCTGATAAACAATATTACCCCCATGTCAGATTTGCTCTAAATGCTTTGGTTTTTGAGTTATAAGCCAAAAACTGCATTTGACCCCTATGTTCTATTTTTAGCAATGGCGACCATGTTTGTTGATAGATCAAAACTTCGGATACAATTTATAAATAAGATACCCTAAGGAACATTCAGTTAAAGTTTGAAAGTATTTGGCCCAGTAGTTTCAGAGGAGAAGATTCTTGAAATAGTTTACGACGACAGACGACGGACGCCAAGTGATGGCATAAGCTCACTTGTCCCTTCGGGACAGGTGAGCTAAAAAAGAAGGATTTTGGCTAAATGATATGTTGAGAATAATACATAAAAATTTCCACCATGACCAGTTATTGTGGCAGTGTAAGCTCTGCTGTACAGGACTGCTACTGACAACCTTGGTTAGTACTGTGAATTTAAAACTAAAAATATCTTCATTGTAGTGGTTAAACTTAAAAATATTTTTGAAATTAAGACAAAATATGAAGGTCAGAACGACCTTTCCACTTGCAGTGACTGATATCTGGGTAATATAATGATTCAAAAATCTTGAGGTGAATGTGGTGCTTAATGACCCCTCCTTTCAAATAAGTAAACACATAATGTTTATAACTGTAAACCACATATAGAAATACCTCTTCCTGTATATATTTACTTGTTGTTTTGGGATACAATAAATTATAGGATGATCTTACATATATAGTTATAAAAAAAAAAAAAATAAAAAAAAAAAAAAAAAAATAAAAAAATGAACTTATGAACTTTCACCAATATAATGCTACATTAATTCTTTTTTATAATACATGTCAGGCATATAATTCTAGCATACATCTATCAATACTTTTTTCAATAATTGTCAGTCATACATGTACATGTAATATATTTTATAATCAAAGTAATCAATTGTTAATTCCATAGTTTTGTTTATATTACATTATAAGGTACACAAAATATCCTACGAACATTAAAAAAATGCATTATTTTCTTCACAACCAATAGAAAATTGTTAAGAAAAAGTACCAAAAGTTGTCTCCCCTGTACCATAAACTATAAATGTTTAGTTTTATCATAGTGGGAGTGTCTGAGATCCAGATTTTTTTTTTCAATTGTCTGTTAAATAGCACACAGAATGATGGCACATGATAAAAAAGTTAGAGGTAAATAAAGCACTAAAACACCTAATAGAGAAAACACACTAGCTACAAATAAAGTATACATAAAATAGACAAAAGACTAAACTATACTTTACTGCAAAACAGGATGTTAGGGATTGACAAAAATACTTCTCAGTACAACAGAGAGCATCAACAACCAGCACCTGACTTCTCTGAACAACCATACAGACGAAGACAAACAGCAATGAACAACACATAGACCAAAAAGTATGAGAACAGACATAAAATCAGACTTTGTTCTTTTACCCCACAAATCATATAAAACTCTTTAAAATAAGAAACTAATGGTTTTCAATTATAATGAAATAATTTTCATCCATAAAAAATCATTTACCCCAGGATTTGCCCTATATGAGCCCTCTCTTTGCAAATAATGTTGGATGGGTATTTATTGTGCAAGGAGTGTGATACTCTTATCAATACAGTACACGTTGTGTATTTAATACATCCCATATAAACCAAGATACACTCTCTTTGGGGAATTTTTCCATTCCATCTTGGTATTTCAATGTTGATACAAAATCTTCAAAAATTATTATCTATTAAAACAATAATTTACTGAAACTGGTCATGACATAATAGATGTATCAGAATCTATGCTGTTTTTGCAAAATGAGATAGTCTTTCATGGTTTGAAAAATTGATATTGCAGCATATAATTTATAATCACCTATGAACACACTTATTATTACATGAAATCCATCTGATGTAAAATTATTCACAAGGATAAAATATAAAATATAAATTTGAAAATTCCTTAACATATAATAACCTGTATTTGTGGCACATTTTGATAATATGATGTGTTTCTACAATGTGTAATATATCAACATTAAGTGTCTGAAAGAATCGCTTTAAATAAAATTCATCATAAGGCCTAATTTAAACTATAGCTTTTAAAGATAATTTAGTAATGCATAAAAAGGTTGGTTAATATTAATCCTGAAACTAAATTAAATTTTCAACTGAATTTTAAAGATAAAAAAATGAAGTACATGCCAAAACACATATTATTATGTGATTTGATATAAACTGTATTTTTATTCTTTCACATTTTTATCCACTGAAACACATCATCAATATGGCTTCTACTAATGAAAGGTCCATTTCGACCTAATGTGTTTAGAAATCTCTTCTGTCAGTACACCATTACTATATTACCTATCAAAATTTCAAAAATAACTATGGTAGTCACAAGAAAACATACAAAATTAACTCAAATTCTATGGATTAAAATTTTGCCACTGAGAATAAAATGATTAACTACTCAGTATTATCAGCCTGGATTATCAGGAACAGATTATTATGTGTTACAACTCGGTAACTATGGAATGCATTCAATATAATGTCTTCTATTTATAGCTATGATCATCGCTCTCTTGTACTGACTGGTGTAAAATCATAGGTTATTCTCCTGTATAGAAGGATAGAAAATACCATTCCACATATCTGAAAGAAATCAAAACATTGTGAATCTGTTATATATAAAATCAATATCACATAAGTGTCAAAGGTCAGAAAGGCAAAATTTAATCATATGCTTTTTAGCTCACCTGGCCCGAAGGGCCAAGTGAGCTTTTCTCATCACTTTGCGTCCGTCGTCGTTGTCCGTCGTTAGCTTTTACAAAAATCTTCTCTGAAACTACTGGGCCAAATTAAACCAAACTTGGCCACAATCATCATTGGGGTATCTTGTTTAAAAAATGTGTGGCTTGACCCGGCCAACCAACCAAGATGGCTGCCATGGCTAAAAATAGAACATAGGAGTAAAATGTAGATTTTGGCTTATAACTCTGAAACCAAAGCATTTAGAGCAAATCTGACAGGGGTAAAATTGTTTATCAGGTAAAGATCTATCTGCCCTGAAATTTTCAGACGAATCTGACAACCGGTTGTTGGGTTGCTGCCCCTGAATTGGCAATTTTAAGGAAATTATACCATTTTTTGGCTATTATCTTGAATATTATTATAGATAGAGATAAACTGCAAACAGCAATAATGTTCAGCAAAGTAAGATCTACAAATAAGTTAATAATACTTAATATGACTAAAATGGTCAGTTGACCCCTTAAGGAGTTATTGCACTTTATAGTAATTTTTTACCAATTTTTCCTAATTTTTTCTAATCTTTTCCAAAAATCTTCTCCTCTAAAACTACATGTCCAAATTTAACCATACTTGGTCATAATCATCATTGAGGTATCTAGTTTAAAAAATGTGTGTGGTGACCCTGCCAACCAACCAAGATGGCTGACGTGGCTAAAAATAGAACATAGGGGTAAAATGTAGATTTTGGCTTATAACTCTGAAACCAAAGCATTAAGAGCAATTCAGACATGAAGTTAAATTGTTTTGCAAGTCAAGATCTATCTGCCCTGAAATTTTCAGATGAATCCGACAACTGGTTGTTGGGTTGCTGCCCCTGAATTGGAAATTTATAAGGAAATTTTGCTGTTTCTGGTTATTATCTTGAATATCAATATAGATAGAGATAAACTATAAACAGCAATAATGTTCAGCAAAGTAAGATCCACAAAAAAGTCAACATGACCAAAAAGGTCAGTTGACCCCTTAAGGAGTAATGGCCCTTTATAGTCAATTTTTAATAATTTTGTAAATTTTGTGAATTTTTGTAAATTTTAACAAAATATTTTCCTCTGTAACTAATGGGCCATCTTCATTATAAATTGAGATATTTGTAAGAAGCAAGAATGTTCAGTAAGTAAGATCTACAAACACATCACCATCACCAAAACACAATTTTGTCATGAATCCATCTGTGTCCTTTGTTTAATATACACATAGACCAAGGTGAGCGACACAGGCTCTTAAGAGACTCTAGTTAACATATTGGAAAATATTTGACCAGAAGACTATAATATAGTTTTCATCAAAATCTGGCAAGTATTGTATGCATGAGAGCCCTAACAATGCTGTTTTCCATATATCAATATTTTCATTGCACAACTCTTTAAAAAAATAATTGATCAACACCGTTTTTCCAAATTGTCAAAAACATTGATGATATAAACCTATTATTTAAATTCCATAAAAATCTGGAAAGAATTGTATAAATTAGAGCACTTGTAAAGCAATTTTTCAAAGGGCATTACTCTTTTGAAAATAATAATTAATTGGCCCTCAGATTTTCTATCTTGTCAAAGACAACGATGATATAAACCTATTATAAAAGTTTTATAAAATTCTGGCAAAAAATGTTCACATTAGAGGGTTCCTGAGACAATTTTCCTATTAGGCATAGCTCATAAAAATAAGTGATGTTGATTGATTTTCGAAATAGTCAAAGACATTGATGATATATATTTAAAATACAAGTTTCATAAAAATCAAGAATTGTACTTATGAAAGTGCTAACAAGACCGGATGGACAGAGGTACAGAAAGACAAACATGTTGCTCAGGGGACAATTAAACACACCAAATCTAGTTTAAGCAAAGAGCAGGGTACAGCCTTAATCAATAATATTTTTGTTACAACTATTCTTGTTGACACCTTGGTTCTAAGTGTATGCTTCACAAATTCAAAAAAAGCCTTTTCTGTAGCCTCAGTGACTCAATTTTAATTAAACCTTTATTTCCTATGTCAAATCCAATTCAATTGTATTTACTTCAGGGTACATTCAGTAATTGCTTTGAATTGAAAGATTTGGATCAAATCAGTTTAAAAATCTCTTACACATCTACAATGTCACTTTACTCTATTTTAGTACATACCAATATTACAGAAAATCCAAAGCCCATTCCTACTAGTACTTCTGCATTGCCTTGTACAAAATTTACAGCTGCCTGGTAACAACCCTGAAAAAAGAAAAAGTTTTTAACATTGGCATCACTGTATAAATTCAGCTTCATGTACACACAAATGTGAAATAACTTTATTTCATGTATACAGTATATTGTAATTTTTTCCATAAAATATCTACTGAAATTTTCATTTTCTAAAATTCAAAAGCAGGACAAGAGTGTTTTTGTATATGAATGAGAAGTATTAATGCAAATCTTTTCCTAATCTGTTTTAGAATTTTGGAAGATTTACATTTCGGCTTGACATTGAGATAATACCAAACAGGTGTAATCTTGATGATTATTACAAGGACTTATAGCTAACAAAGGCAATATTTTAGAATATTGTTAATCAACATCATTATCATGTCTATTATAAATGGTTATCTAAAATGCTGTATACACAAATAAAAAAAATACCACACTGTTTAACCTGCAACAGTTTGAAGTTTAAATAAATCATATATTTCTAAAAATGATTTCATGGTTTGTCAATAACAAATATATAGTGAAATTGAATTATTATGTAATTTTGATACATTAATTTATCCCGAAATTATTCATAAAGTAGGGTCATCAATTTGCAAGTCTTAAGTTGATCTCAGTATAATAATATATCCTAAACAACTAGCAGTGGCAAATCCAGAAATTTTCATAAGTGGGGGCCCACTGACTGACCTAAGAGGGGACCCGCTCCAGTCACGCTTCAATGATTCCCTATATAAGCAACCAAATTTTTTCCCAAAAAGGGGGGGCGGGCCCCCTGCCCCCCCCTAAAATCCGCCTCTGACTAGACTGACATTTCCTGCTATAAAGGTGCTTTTATACTAGGCATTGTTCAAAATAAGACAACCTTAAATTATTGTGTAAATCAAACATGCAAACCTCTTAACAGAATTCATCTAATGGAACCACTCAAAAATTAAAATATATGTAATAACAAAAGAACAGAGTTCCAATGTCCACTGTGTTGCACATATTTTACATTTCCAAGGGGCATACCTCTTTAAAAAAAAGTCCACCATTATTGAACTTGTCTGAGATATTGCTGATATTATTAACCTATAGTATTTGTTACATGAAAATCTAACAATAATTGCACCTATGAGAATGCTTACAAGACCGGATGGATGGACTGAGCTCGGTATTTCCATGTCCCATGCAACGCATTACACAGGGGCCAAAAACTTTTCTTTTGATTTCTATGAAAAGATCACACGCAAGTACATTGTATTGATTATGTTGTATTTTTCCCTTGTCTTCAAGTATTACAGACCGTATTGATTCCTCTATCTTAAAGTGTTACTCACTGTGTAATATAACGCAGGGTTATTCCCCCTGTCAGTATCAGACCCTGGTGCCATATGTGTAGCTCTCTGGCATGTGTGCAGGTTAACATACTGTTGATATCGCTCTGTATACACACAACAAGACGCTGGTACATACTTTATTTCTCCTCTCTGTACACCTTGCTCTGTCAGAAAAATTAATTTACAATAATTACATACAATCTCTTATAATCAAAATCATAAAGCATTCTTGATATATAAAGCTTCTATTTTTGTTTTACTCAATTTTGAAATTAAAAAATAAATTTTGTATTTGTTTAAGGTTCTATTCCTGATTTTGTTTACCTGACCAGAACAAATCATCATTAACAATCCTTTCTAAAACCTCATTTATGCAGAAGTATTTTTTTTTACTTTCAAACTAGAACTATATCACCAAAGTACTTATTTTTCACACATGCTTTAATTTAATGTTCCTCGCTGTTTTAAATCAATTTAAAAGCGATATATTCCTTTAACCACAACTAGACTACAGTATTTAGTTTTCTCAATTGAATTGTTTTATATTCTTAAATGTCAGGGCCATGTACAGCTGACCATACACATACAGTATGGGTTTCTCTCATTGTTGAAGGCCATATGGTTGCCTATAACTGCTTTCAAAAATACATCAATATATTTTCATATTAATTCAAAAACCACAATGATATTCAATTATCTTTATTATATCCAAAATATTAAAACATAGACAATACTTTTAAACAAACACATTTTTTTCTGAATGTACTGAAATAAGCTAGACCATTATTTGGGTAAAACACTCTTATTAGAGATGATTTTGTTTTAATATATACAGTGTTTGACAGACAATCACAGCCAAGACAATTATAAAAAAATATTTATGACAATGGACATTTAAATAATTACTAAACAGTGAATCTTTTGTCAATAACCCAACTGACTCACCTATTTGTGTTTTATAATACCATGACTCTCTATATAATCTGTAATCACGATCTTCTACTGCACAACATCGTAGCTGAAATATATAATACACATTGATTGATGATTGCCCTAACATCTAGTTGCAAATAACACATGCATGTACTGGAAAATAACATGTTAAAATACACATGTATACAAATGTATATGAAATATAATTTTTCCTTACACTTAACAGGCAAGCTCTGTTGGATATTGACAGAGCCAGTTCATAATAGTTGTATCTAGAGCAGGATTTTTTTACCCTTTAGGTGGCTTGGGCCTATTTGAAGTTTCTATCAGAAGTGCCGTATTTTGTGTTGTTTTATTCTTTACAGAAAGTGAATCAAATTGGTCGAAAAAAAATATGGGTCACGAGCCATTAAAGCTCAAAATTTTACTTTAAAACAGGTATGTAAAAGAGACCATTTTTCAATGAAATGATAGCGAAAATAGAAGTGTTGACATATTTTTATCAGAATATCAAAAAACGTTCTATGACACATGGTCAAGAACTGTAATATAAAAAGCTGAAATACAGCTTCAAAGAATGAGCAAATAAAAAACATAGGTCAGCGATAAGGAAAAATAAATATTTTGCCTTAAAACCCAAATTTTGGCGGGAAAATGGTGAAAATAGGTGAAATGTCATTTTGACCCTTTTACAAATACGGATAATAACAAAAATATTCTATTAGTCACATAACTACAATGATTTAACATTTCTAATCAATCAAAATATATAAAAAATATTTTAAACCAGATGCTCCATAGGGCGCAGCTTTATATGACCGCAGAGGTTGAACCCTGAACAGTTGGGGCAAGTAGGATTCAGCTCTAAATTTAGATTGTGATTAAATAGTTGACACAGCATAGGTTTCTGACACAGAATGAATGTGGTCTAATGAACTTAAAAAAATTTTGTTTGCCTTTGAGCAATTCACTATGCTGTTGAATATTAATCCTCTCAAAAAAATGTTTGAAGAAATTTTCTTTTTATTTATGAAATCTGAAATGAGAAAAATTGAATATCCTCCCCACCCAATTTTTTTTTCACATGCCCCTTTCCCTTATTCCAAAACTGATCTCAATTCAAATTTCTAATGGAGTTTGCAACAATAACTACTCATTTAAATACATCATAAAATATTAAAATGTAAAAAAAGTGCTTGTTATCAATACTGTGCAATTGAAGATTTCTTGCTATTGCGCAATACTGTGCAATTGAAAATTTCTTGCTATTGCACAATACTGTGCAATTGAAGATTTCTTGCTATTGCTGAATACTGTGCAATTGAAAATTTCTTGCTATTGCACAATACTTAATATAATAATTTTGGATCCTGATTTGAACCAACTTAAAAACTGGGCCCATAATCAAAAATCTAAGTACATGTTTAGATTCAGCATATCAAAGAACCCCAAGGATTCAATTTTTGTTAAAATCATACTAAGTTTAATTTTGGACCCTTTGGACCTTAATGTAGACCAATTTGAAAACGGAACCAAAAAATAAGAATCTACATACACAGTTAGATTCTGCATATCAAAGAACCCCAATTATTCAATTTTTGATGAAATCAAACAAAGTTTAATTTGGACCCTTTAGGCCCCTTATTCCTAAATTGTTGGGACCAAAACTCCCAAAATCAATCTAAACCTTCCTTTTATGGTCATTAACCTTGTGTTTAAATTTCATTGATTTCTTTTTACTTATACTAAAGTTATGGTGCGAAAACAAAGAAAAATGCTTATTCGGGCCCCTTTGTGGTCCCTAATTCCTAAACTGTTGGGACCTCAATTCCCAAAATCTATCATAACCTTCCTTTGGTGGTCATATACCTTGTGTTTAAATTTCATTGATTTCTATTTACTTATACTAAAGTTATTGTGCAAAAACCAAGAATAATACTTATTTGGGCCCTTTTTTGGCCCCTAATTCCTAAACTGTTGGAACCAAAACACCCAAAATCAATCCCAACCTTCCTTTTGTGGTCATAAACCTTGTGTCAAAATTTCATTGATTTCTATTCATTTAAACTAAAGTTATAGTGCGAAAACCTAGAAAATGCTTATTTGGGCCCTTTTTGGCCCTTATTCCTAAACTGTTGAAACCAAAACTTCCAAAATCAATCCCAATTTTCAATTTTTGCGGTCGTATAAAAAACTATTTAGAATTTTAGACAAATACTTTTGTAATTCATCCGTGAAATTATGCGCAGTCGAATAGTCCCGAGCCACCTTAAGGAGCACCATAGTTAAATTTTTGATGTTGTGTTTTTTACTTGTATGTCTTTTCTTGTTTTATTTTTTGCCTTGCCTTTTGACAGTTACTCTTTTACATAAGTGGCAATCTACCTATGAATCAGGCAGTGTAGAAACATGACAAACATGAAACCCACTGAACTTTACATTAATTCAAGTTTAGAATGTATAATGATGCTTAAATAAAACATTTGTTTTTTTTCCCTGTTCTGGTAATTCAAAATAAAATTTGATTGAAATGCACAAGAAATTATCCATAAAGGGGAGATAACTCGTAATTTGCTATCATTTTTACCAAATTTTATCAAGATATTTTTAACAGACAGAAAAAAAACACTATCATTTCTAACTCAGGATAATAGGGTTGTTAGAATGGTGGGGTGTTTTTTTGACAATGTTTAAAAAAAAATTTAAATTGCCTGATTCTTACATATACATGTACTGGCACTTTTATTTTAAAATATATTTTTTGAATTTCTCCTTTGTTTCTTCCAACCCTTTTTTTTCTAAAAATTATTGCCAGAAACTAAGGGGGCATGTGGCGTTGCTAATGAAATTGACAACTTAATCATTGGTAAAATAGCGATAAACAGATTATCATTGGTCATTTCAACTTGATTGCTTTTCTTACTTTCGCTGTACTATGGTATTTTGACCCCCCTGCGGTATATTGAACCCTACTCTAGACCTTTAATTAAAAAAATTCTGGCAATTTTAACTCTTTTATGTAGTTATAATACACCAATAAGTAGTTTGTATGTATTTAACTTGCTGGAAAAGATATTTTGAAAATTTTTCTTTGCTGTGGTATTTTGACCCCCTCCCCCTTTTTTACCATGAAAAATCAAAACTACCGTTATATATATATATATGTATATATATATATACATATGTTATAATTACAAATCATTAAAGCATTCAAGCTTCATATGGTCTAGTTATAATATGTCAATAAGTATTTTGAATGACATTTTGTTGGTAAAGATTTCAGAGCACTTATACCAAGCAAAGATATTTCTTTTAATCAAGCATGGAAAATGTACCTCCCCTTCTTGTATGAATGAGTTTTTAATCTATAATAAGCTTTAGAATAATGTATAATGTTCTAATAATCAACTAGGATGAAAAAAACAGGGGGGTTCAATTTACCATGGGGTTCAATTTTCCATACAGAGGGGGGTTCAATTTACCATGGGGTTCAAAATACCATATGACACCGGCTCAAGAGAGGAAATCGATCTCGTTGAGATGATCAACAATAATCTATAAATATAGGATACTTAAGAACACAACTGTTATTCTAGCTGACAAAACTAACCAATGTCTGAGTTTCATCCCAAGAGCGTGTAATTGTATCTGCCCTAGTTCCATCTGCGCCATAATATGTTTGTAATGTTGCTCTCATAGACGTTAACATGGTGGATTTTATCTGAAAAGGTCAAGTCAAATAGTTAATAACTTTTATCAAAAACATATCCCCATTTAAATCTCCAAGATCTACATTTCTACAGGGAATAATGTCATATAACTGATCTAGTACCTACTTTCACAATTCATCTTTTAGTTTTTGAATTGAATTAATTTTTTTTTCTCAACCGACATTAAAGCTAATCTAGCCAGGTAGTTTGGAAACTCCACATAGTGTAACCAAACAATCATTAAAAATGCATCAGCCAGACTAATCTTTATGGATTGTAGAAAAGACAAGTTTTGATGTACAGTTTATTTGTTCTTCTTCCTAAATAGAGCAGCCATTCCAACTGTCCTTTCTGCGCAGCCATTCCAACTGTCCTTTCTGTGCAGCCCTCTGTCCTTTCAGTCCTGTCCTAAACATTTTTGTTGTGGACATAAAAAAGAATTTACAATTGAAAAAAATATTACCATCAAAAAATACTATAAAGCCAAAAAAAATTACTATAAATCTAACAAAATAATGATAATTATCTAATTGTTTCATATATTTATTAATAAACATTATTAAGTTGTCCCCTTTCAAACAAGAAACTGCTTTAATGTGTACTTCATCTTAAAAGTATGCACCTCTGCTCTTCAATCCTAGTTAGAACACCATTTAGGATGAGTATCCATTCCTTTAAATACTACCCTTTAACAACAGATTAGATGTGTTACTTACTTCTCCTTGAAAAGCTGCTGCCATAATTCCTGCACCAATTAACATTATAAATGAGACTAGAACAGCTACAAAATACTGAAACAGAAAAAATAAATAGTTTGACAATTTGAATGTTCAACTAAGACTACAATTTTTATAGGCTTCTATGCCATGTATGCTAAATTATGCAAATCAAGGCTTACTTTGACCTGTTATGGTTTTACACATTTTGACTTGAATGGAGAGTTGTCTTATTGGCATTCATACCACATATTCTTATTTGTATCTAACTATCAGCGAAATACTATGTTTTCTCAATCCATTAATTTCAGTTCCCACAAAAAAGAAATGAATCCATTCTCTAATATCACGAATATTTAAGCTTAAACAATTTTTCATGAAACAAATTTGAAAACAACTGTAACACAACATTCCCTGGAAATCATACAAAGGTATAAGGGGGATAACTTACAATCATACAAAGGTATATAAGGGGGATAACTTACAATCATACAAAGGTATATAAGGGGGATAACTTACAATCATACAAAGGCATAAGGGGAGATAACTTACAATCATACAAAGGTATATAAGGGGGATAACTTACAATCATACAAAGGTATATAAGGGGGATAACTTACAATCATACAAAGGCATATAAGGGGGATAACTTACAATCATACAAAGGCATAAGGGGAGATAACTTACAATCATACAAAGGTATACAAGGGGGATAACTTACAATCATACAAAGGTATATAAGGGGGATAACTTACAATCATACAAAGGTATATAAGGGGAGATAACTTACAATCATACAAAGGTATATAAGGGGGATAACTTACAATCATACAAAGGTATATAAGGGGGATAACTTACAATCATACAAAGGTATATAAGGGGGATAACTTACAATCATACAAAGGCATAAGGGGAGATAACTTACAATCATACAAAGGTATATAAGGCGAGATAACTTACAATCATACAAAGGTATAAGGGGGATAACTTACAATCATACAAAGGTATAAGGGGAGATAACTTACAATCATACAAAGGTATATAAGGGGGATAACTTACAATCATACAAAGGTATATAAGGGGGGATAACTTACAATCATACAAAGGTATATAAGGGGGATAACTTACAATCATACAAAGGCATAAGGGGAGATAACTTACAATCATACAAAGGTATATAAGGGGGGAGGGATAACTTACAATCATACAAAGGTATATAAGGGGGATAACTTACAATCATACAAAGGTATAAGGGGAGATAACTTACAATCATACAAAGGTATATAAGGGGGATAACTTACAATCATACAAAGGTATATAAGGGGGATAACTTACAATCATACAAAGGTATATAAGGGGGATAACTTACAATCATACAAAGGCATAAGGGGAGATAACTTACAATCATACAAAGGTATATAAGGGGGATAACTTACAATCATACAAAGGTATATAAGGGGGATAACTTACAATCATACAAAGGTATATAAGGGGGGGATAACTTACAATCATACAAAGGCATAAGGGGAGATAACTTACAATCATACAAAGGTATAAGGGGAGATAACTTACAATCATACAAAGGTATATAAGGGGGATAACTTACAATCATACAAAGGTATATAAGGGGGGGATAACTTACAATCATACAAAGGTATACAAGGGGAGATAACTTACAATCATACAAAGGTATATAAGGGGAGATAACTTACAATCATACAAAGGTATATAAGGGGGATAACTTACAATCATACAAAGGTATATAAGGGGGATAACTTACAATCATACAAAGGTATAAGGGGAGATAACTTACAATCATACAAAGGTATATAAGGGGGATAACTTACATTCATACAAAGGTATATAAGGGGGATAACTTACAATCATACAAAGGTATATAAGGGGGATAACTTACAATCATACAAAGGTATATAAGGGGGATAACTTACAATCATACAAAGGTATATAAGGGGGATAACTTACAATCATACAAAGGTATATAAGGGGGATAACTTACAATCATACAAAGGTATCAGGGGAGATAACTTACAATCATACAAAGGTATATAAGGGGGATAACTTACAATCATACAAAGGTATATAAGGGGGATAACTTACAATCATACAAAGGTATATAAGGGGGATAACTTACAATCATACAAAGGCATAAGGGGAGATAACTTACAATCATACAAAGGTATATAAGGGAGATAACTTACAATCATACAAAGGTATATAAGGGGGATAACTTACAATCATACAAAGGTATATAAGGGGGATAACTTACAATCATACACAGGTATAAGGGGAGATAACTTACAATCATACAAAGGTATATAAGGGGGATAACTTACAATCATACAAAGGTATATAAGGGGGATAACTTACAATCATACAAAGGTATATAAGGGGGATAACTTACAATCATACAAAGGTATATAAGGGGGATAACTTACAATCATACAAAGGTATATAAGGGGGATAACTTACAATCATACAAAGGTATATAAGGGGGATAACTTACAATCATACAAAGGTATATAAGGGGGGATAACTTACAATCATACAAAGGTATATAAGGGGGATAACTTACAATCATACAAAGGTATATAAGGGGGATAACTTACAATCATACAAAGGTATATAAGGGGGATAACTTACAATCATACAAAGGTATATAAGGCGAGATAACTTACAATCATACAAAGGTATATAAGGGGGATAACTTACAATCATACAAAGGTATATAAGGGGGATAACTTACAATCATACAAAGGCATAAGGGGAGATAACTTACAATCATACAAAGGTATATAAGGGGAGTTAACTTACAATCATACAAAGGGTGCAATCCACAGTTTTTTTCTATGAAGTCATATTTTGAGGGACCATGCATAAGTGACCCTTAGTGGACTGATTAATGAAAATAATTGTATAAAACTAGATATCACTGAAATCAGAATGTTCTCTAGTTTATAATGAAATAAAAATAAAGTGTACTTTTAATATATTAAAAAAATTCCATCCAAAGAACATGGGGAAAAAAAGGCCTAATTTGAACATAAAAAAAATGAAATCAGGTCATGTGCACACCCATGAAGACATGATCCATGCACATTTTTCATAATCAAAACTGTATGAAGGTTTTTACCTGGCCTTTCAAAAAAATCTTGTTTAAGGGTATGGTTATCTGCTCTGAAAAGAGCTACAGTGGCTGCAAATAAGTTTTTTTCATTTTTCACTGCCTAAAAAACAGGTTGTTTACAGTGTTGTCTCACCTCAAAACATGTATATTTAATATAATTTTAAAAATTATTTCAATCATTCAACCTGTTTTACTTGAAAGCTTATTAACTATTTTTTACAATCAAATACAAAAAACATGATACTTTTTCACCAATTAAGTAAATAAACAGGGGTTTCCCTCGATGATTATTTTTATTCTGGGAATAACCCCTAGTTTTTTATATGAAACTGTTTATAGCACCCAAAGGTATATAAGGGGAGATAACTTACAATCATACAAAGGTATAAGGGGAGATAACTTACAATAATACAAAGGTATATAAGGGGGATAACTTACAATCATACAAAGGTATAAGGGGGATAACTTACAATCATACAAAGGCATAAGGGGAGATAACTTACAATCATACAAAGGTATATAAGGGGAGATAACTTACAATCATACAAAGGTATATAAGGGGGATAACTTACAATCATACAAAGGTATATAAGGGGAGATAACTTACAATCATACAAAGGTATATAAGGGGGATAACTTACAATCATACAAAGGTATATAAGGGGAGATAACTTACAATGGGAGATAACTTACAATCATACAAAGGTATATAAGGGGGATAACTTACAATCATACAAAGGTATATAAGGGGAGATAACTTACAATCATACAAAGGTATATAAGGGGGATAACTTACAATCATACAAAGGTATATAAGGGGAGATAACTTACAATCATACAAAGGTATAAGGGGAGATAACTTACAATCATACAAAGGTATATAAGGGGGATAACTTACAATCATACAAAGGTATATAAGGGGGATAACTTACTAATATACAAAGGTATATAAGGGGAGATAACTTACAATCATACAAAGGTATAAGGGGGATAACTTACAATCATACAAAGGTATAAGGGGGATAACTTACAATCATACAAAGGTATATAAGGGGAGATAACTTACAATCACACAAAGGTATACAAGGGGAGATAACTTACAATCATACAAAGGTATATAAGGGGAGATAACTTACAATCATACAAAGGTATAAGGGGGATAACTTACAATCATACAAAGGTATATAAGGGGAGATAACTTACAATCACACAAAGGTATACAAGGGGAGATAACTTACAATCATACAAAGGTATATAAGGGGAGATAACTTACAATCATACAAAGGTATAAGGGGGATAACTTACAATCATACAAAGGTATATAAGGGGGATAACTTACAATCATACAAAGGTATATAAGGGGAGATAACTTACAATCATACAAAGGTATAAGGGGAGATAACTTACAATCATACAAAGGTATATAAGGGGGATAACTTACAATCATACAAAGGTATATAAGGGGGATAACTTACTAATATACAAAGGTATATAAGGGGAGATAACTTACAATCATACAAAGGTATATAAGGGGGATAACTTACAATCATACAAAGGTATATAAGGGGGATAACTTACAATCATACAAAGGTATCAGGGGAGATAACTTACAATCATACAAAGGCATAAGGGGAGATAACTTACAATCATACAAAGGTATATAAGGGGGATAACTTACAATCATACAAAGGTATATAAGGGGGATAACTTACAATCATACAAAGATATATAAGGGGGGATAACTTACAATCATACAAAGGCATAAGGGGAGATAACTTACAATCATACAAAGGTATAAGGGGAGATAACTTACAATCATACAAAGGTATAAGGGGAGATAACTTACAATCATACAAAGGTATAAGGGGAGATAACTTACAATCATACAAAGGTATACAAGGGGGATAACTTACAATCATACAAAGGTATATAAGGGGGATAACTTACAATCATACAAAGGTATATAAGGGGGATAACTTACAATCATACAAAGGCATAAGGGGAGATAACTTACAATCATACAAAGGTATATAAGGGGGATAACTTACAATCATACAAAGGTATAAGGGGAGATAACTTACAATCATACAAAGGTATATAAGGGGGATAACTTACAATCATACAAAGGTATATAAGGGGGATAACTTACAATCATACAAAGGTATATAAGGGGGATAACTTACAATCATACAAAGGTATAAGGGGAGATAACTTACAATCATACAAAGGTATATAAGGGGAGATAACTTACAATCATACAAAGGTATATAAGGGGGATAACTTACAATCATACAAAGGTATATAAGGGGGATAACTTACAATCATACAAAGGTATAAGGGGAGATAACTTACAATCATACAAAGGTATATAAGGGGGATAACTTACAATCATACAAAGGCATAAGGGGAGATAACTTACAATCATACAAAGGTATAAGGGGAGATAACTTACAATCATACAAAGGTATATAAGGGGGATAACTTACAAACATACAAAGGTATATAAGGGGGATAACTTACAATCATACAAAGGTATATAAGGGGGGATAACTTACAATCATACAAAGGTATATAAGGGGGGATAACTTACAATCATACAAAGGTATATAAGGGGGGGATAACTTACAATCATACAAAGGTATATAAGGCGAGATAACTTACAATCATACAAAGGTATATAAGGGGGGGATAACTTACAATCATAGAAAGGTATATAAGGGGGATAACTTACAATCATACACAGGTATAAGGGGAGATAACTTACAATCATACAAAGGTATATAAGGGGATAACTTACAATCATACAAAGGTATATAAGGCGAGATAACTTACAATCATACAAAGGTATATAAGGGGGGGATAACTTACAATCATAGAAAGGTATATAAGGGGGATAACTTACAATCATACACAGGTATAAGGGGAGATAACTTACAATCATACAAAGGTATATAAGGGGGATAACTTACAATCATACAAAGGTATATAAGGCGAGATAACTTACAATCATACAAAGGTATATAAGGGGGGGATAACTTACAATCATAGAAAGGTATATAAGGGGGATAACTTACAATCATACAAAGGTATATAAGGGGGATAACTTACAATCATACAAAGGTATATAAGGGGGATAACTTACAATCATACAAAGGTATATAAGGGGGGATAACTTACAATCATACAAAGGTATATAAGGGGGATAACTTACAATCATACAAAGGTATATAAGGGGGATAACTTACAATCATACAAAGGTATATAAGGGGGATAACTTACAATCATACAAAGGTATATAAGGCGAGATAACTTACAATCATACAAAGGTATATAAGGGGGATAACTTACAATCATACAAAGGTATATAAGGGGGATAACTTACAATCATACAAAGGCATAAGGGGAGATAACTTACAATCATACAAAGGTATATAAGGGGAGTTAACTTACAATCATACAAAGGGTGCAATCCACAGTTTTTTTCTATGAAGTCATATTTTGAGGGACCATGCATAAGTGACCCTTAGTGGACTGATTAATGAAAATAATTGTATAAAACTAGATATCACTGAAATCAGAATGTTCTCTAGTTTATAATGAAATAAAAATAAAGTGTACTTTTAATATATTAAAAAAATTCCATCCAAAGATAATGGGGAAAAAAAGGCCTAATTTGAACATAAAAAAAATGAAATCAGGTCATGTGCACACCCATGAAGACATGATCCATGCACATTTTTCATAATCAAAACTGTATGAAGGTTTTTACCTGGCCTTTCAAAAAAATCTTGTTTCAGGGTATGGTTATCTGCTCTGAAAAGAGCTACAGTGGCTGCAAATAAGTTTTTTTCATTTTTCACTGCCTAAAAAACAGGTTGTTTACAGTGTTGTCTCACCTCAAAACATGTATATTTAATATAATTTTAAAAATTATTTCAATCATTCAACCTGTTTTACTTGAAAGCTTATTAACTATTTTTTACAATCAAATACAAAAAACATGATACTTTTTCACCAATTAAGTAAATAAACAGGGGTTTCCCTCGATGATTATTTTTATTCTGGGAATAACCCCATGTTTTTTATATGAAACTGTTTATAGCACCCAAAGGTATATAAGGGGAGATAACTTACAATCATACAAAGGTATAAGGGGAGATAACTTACAATAATACAAAGGTATATAAGGGGAGATAACTTACAATCATACAAAGGTATAAGGGGGATAACTTACAATCATACAAAGGCATAAGGGGAGATAACTTACAATCATACAAAGGTATATAAGGGGAGATAACTTACAATCATACAAAGGTATATAAGGGGGGATAACTTACAATCATACAAAGGTATATAAGGGGAGATAACTTACTAATATACAAAGGTATATAAGGGGAGATAACTTACAATCATACAAAGGTATATAAGGGGAGATAACTTACTAATATACAAAGGTATATAAGGGGAGATAACTTACAATCATACAAAGGTATATAAGGGGAGATAACTTACTAATATACAAAGGTATATAAGGGGAGATAACTTACAATCATTATATACATTCTCTTCATTTGTACAGTACTAAGACATCCCCATATAGATATTAGTATGAGGACGGCACCACATATTATCATAAGATATGCTCCAGCATTAAACAGGTCTGTACCAATTATATCTGATATGAAGATTTTGTCAACTGCTATCCATATTCCTATTCCTAACATTACTCCTGCTATGATCTGAAAAATATAAGTCAACTAATGTTACAATTGAGTTATTCTGTGGTTCATATTGTGTCAGGCTATGACCTTTTTTTAAGAACTCTTCATTATACTGCACTGAAGGTCCTAGGCATGGACTTAACCAAATATTCAGCTACCGGTAGTTTTAATAACAATGAATCAAACAATTTATTTTGCGTTGAGACTTGTCCTGAATCATTTCCATGATTTTCTATTAGAGAAGGGTGTACGTAATACTAGAAAATCAAGTCTAATCAATGCTAATGTTTAAGGGGAGAAGGGACAGTTTTTCTTCATATAATCAATGTAATATGATAGTATGGTGAATATACTTGCCCGACACCTATGTCCACTTGTCCCGGACAATCGGACAAACGTTAATGTCGAGCCCTGTAGAATCTAAATTATGAATGTCATTCTACATGTTTCTCAATGGACTATCTTATGTGTATCTAAAAAAATTTGTTCAAATAGGTTTTATACTTTTATTTTCTTAGTACATGTGTCCTGTCAATACAGATACATCATTCATATGTTTTGACTAGTGTTGTCAACGGTTAGCCAGTTAACCGGTTAACCGTTCGAACAACCGAATACCGAATACCAAAAACGCTAACCGGTTAACCGGACTTTTTTCAATTTTAATAGATTTGATATTTATTTGTATTGAAATCTTTAAATAGTTATGTTTTCTTTAAAAATTTTCGTCCTGGTAATTAATTTGACGGATCAATTATCCAGTATATTGAATGCTATTGTTAATCCAAAAATATAAAATTAATTAGAACTTGTCTCTCAGCTCCAGGCAAGATCTTAAGAAAACATAATTAGTTACATGTTTGTTTCACAGTAACTTTAAATCAGTAATACGATTAAATTTTACGATTTACTTCATTATTTCATTTTTGATCTATTTTTAGTAATATAGTGTAGACCTACATCTTAAATATGCAATCTCCGTCTTGCATGCTTTTGTTATACTTTAAACGAAAAGCTAACCCAAAAACTGTAAAAAACCAACGTGAACGTAATCAATGTATACTTGATGGAACGAGTATCAGGATTCATCAATTTAAATTAAAACACTCCAGATTATTTTATGGAGACAAGAGAAAACAAAGAATCATCGATTTCAGACATATTCAATTCTAAGAGATCAAGACGTGTTTTTTTTTTTTTTTATTTTGCAATCTGAAGTTAGTACAAACAGTGACATATAATATGTATTATATGTCTCTGGTACAAACGCCATAGTTAATACTTTGTATTTGATTATTAAAAGCCAATCTTCGACAGGAATCTTCACAGATAAGCCTTAAAATACCAAAGGACAAACTTCAATTCATCGTATTACAAAAACGTAAATGTATGACCTGAATGGAATGTAGTCAAATTGACAGTCATACCACATCTTCTTATATCTATGTGTAGGGTACTATTGATAAGGCCTTTGACTACCGGTTAACCAGTTAATCGGTCGAACGATTATACGAGTAACCGGTTAGGCAAAAGTATATGATTTGACAACACTAGTTTTGACTGATGTTTATTTACATGTAATTTGTTTATAACTGGTATATAATACATGGTACTACATGACTTTAATCTACTTACAAAGAATAGAACATTGGTAATTGTCATAAAAATCTTCAATGTTTGTCTGGAAAGCATTTTGCTGGTTCATGTAGTGCTACAATCTACAAACATATTGTAAACATAAAAGTTGATTCAAATTACATAGTTGTTATGATTGGTTGCTGTCTGTCAAAGTTGTTATTTGTTTATCCTTTTGTCATACATTTTGTAAACGAGGCCTGGGGCGTAGCTCCATATACGCTGTCACGCCATGGCGTGCACATCGTGGGGTCTAAAAAAATTATTTACGCCGGAAAATAAAATAAAAATACAAACGAGTAATAACGAAATATAAAATTTAACTTAACCAAGCAAATTAGAAAACGATACAGTATAACTATTTTAATAACGTCACAATTATATTTCAATATGTAAAATCAACTCTGACTGAAATCGTTTTTAATTTATTTGCGTGAATTTTCTGGTACTCAACGTAAAAAGCATAAAAAGCAACATAAACATGAGCAGTTCAAAGCGTGACAAGCCTAAATGGCAAACTTTAGACGATTTTTTCACTAAAAATCCTACTAACAGTACCAATAGTGATAGTCATGCAGAAACACAACCAGCAACAAATCAGGACAATATAGACTCTGAAACGTCACAAATTGACGATGTCAGAACTTAGCTTTAGCGCCACATCAGTGTCAATATCAAAGACAGTACAAAAAAATCTGGGACCATCTTATCCAGATATTTCTTTGTTGAAAGATTCGACATCCTTAGGAAAATATGTAAAATTACAACTTTTGACCGACAAATGGAAAGATGTCCACACCTTCAAATTTCCGACAAGGTATATTAACTCTATTTCAATAAAAAAAATATATAATGCGCTTCGTGGAACTAACAGGGCTGCAGGGGTTGTAAACCCACGTCTTTGTTTGGATATAAGGGTTGTAAATTTCGTACATAATTTTGGCAAAACATAACCAATTGACTTTTGTTCCATTTTTATCTCGCAACTTTGGATACGACCCTGAACAATTTAATGAATTACAGTAACCTTTATACAAGTTTGACTGTCCCTTTGGTATCTTTCGCCCCTCTTTTATACGTAAATTACGATAACGGTAATCATGGTAATCTGAATTCCCTCTTTAAATTATTGTGATATTTTGAAAGGCTACTTCATATTGTTCTGTTTTGACACCTTCCTGTCGAAATAAGGCGTCAACGCATTCAAGACTTCAAGAGAGAGGTTGAACGCTGGCGAGCTCGCTGTTGAATCCTACCTAGTGATAAAGTGCCGACAACACTGTGTCAAACGCTTGATATCGTTAATCCCGCATTGTATCCGTCTATTGATACAATTAATACTGTGTGTTCTAACAATGTCCGTTGCTAGTGCTACAGCTGAAAGGTCGTCTAGCGTACTGAAAGGTTTGAAAACGTACATCCGTTCCACAATGAGAAATGACAGATTGTCAGCTTTGGGTTTAATGCACATCCACCGTGATTTTCAGGTAAACTTAGACAAGGCCATGAACGTTTTTGTTGCAGCTAAAAAACGAAGGGCAGATTTTTGATGTTTCTCAATAAAAAATTATTAAATACAGTCTTAATAATTTGCTATTCAAACCAATTTTAGGCCCTCAGAACGCACCATTTTGCGTCTAGCCAAAAAAAACTGGGGGGGGGCAATCCCCCCCCCCCCTGGTTGGCGTGCACTTCAAAAGGACCCAGCTACGCCTCAGGAGGCTGTTAGTTTTTCATTGGAATTGTTTTACATTTGTGTCACAAAAGACAAAAACACTCAGATATTTTTACCGCATAGTAATAGTTTTACATTTGTCAGAACCTTTTGAAGCTACATGTATCTTTATTTGGATTTTGCAGATAAATTTGAAAAGAGCAATTATTAGGTTTTAACAAGGACTTGTTTAGTAACTACTGTATCCAAATAAATCCTTGGTCTAAAGGCAACAACTTTTAGTTAGCAACTGGAAAATGATGTTTGTATGAGTGATCAGCCTACATTGAAATAAATAATCAGTTTTTGGAAGTTATCTTATAATGAAAGTCGCTAGTAATGATCTAATCAATTGCAATTTTTACATTGGATGTGACCTATGATACTGCAGAAATTGTTTGTGCTTTTGACTGATAACTGAATTTATCGCTATTTTGTGCGTTTTTCCTTTGATCTTTTTTTATGTGATTATTTTTCATATCACATTGTATCGTACTATTCGCTTGAGATGGAAAATTACCTCTAGAAACTAAGGAGACACATGGCGTTGCTAAGGAAATTGACTTGAAATTGACATCGTCGTCATAGGTAAAATAGCGATAAACAGATTATCATTGGTCATCTCAACTCGATTGCCTTTCTCGCTTTCGCCGTCCCGGGTCAAGCGAGAAAATCAATCTCGTTGAGATGACCACCGATAATCTATAAATATTTCTTATAAATGCCCAGATATTATCAAGTATAAAATAATATTCCTTACTGCTTGTTCTAAATTCATTTCTTCAATGAATCCTCATGAAAATATACTTTTTGCAAATGTGTGTAAACTGTTTATGCATGAGAAGAATATCTCGAGGACATTTTCCACTGGCAAGGATGAAATATTTGTATACTACAGTTATATATATAGTAAATGTTTTACATTGTTATAAATTAAATATGAGAATTTGAGTCAAATCAGTGAACATGAATTTGATACATTGTATCCTTTATATATATACATGTACATGTATATATAGCTAAGTGCCCCTAATTTAAACTTTAAATAAAAATATAGAGTGGGGTACTCATTTTCACCATATCTTTCCATGTTTTCTGCAGTTTATGTTCAGGTCTTTATGTTTTTGAAGTATACGGATATTTCCATATGAAGATAACTTCAAATGCAAAATATTCTTAGCTTGAAAACATGTTTGTTTGAAAAAAAAAATCACCTGAAATGTTAGATTAAAGGATGTTTGAAAGTTCCTGATGTTTAGTCAAAGAGGGACACATATTCACCGTTTTTACACATCTATTTAAAACCAAATAACTGCAGCTTTAAACAATAAAAATCAATTTCATTATAGATGAATAGCAGACATTTCAAAGGTGTACAAAAGAACTGAAAATTAGGGCAATCAGTCAAAGAATTACTAAGAAATACTTTTTTGAAATCGTGTTTGTCATTCAGGAAATTGGCCGAAAATGGTTGTCCATTTTTTTCTTTGCGGCAAGTGCAGAAATTTTGTCTCAGTTTAAAAAATAATCATATTTGTTATAAAAATATAATTTACTGGCATATTTCTTCTATTATAGGCATCTTTTAAAGTGTTCTCACCTCAAATACGGTGAAATTGTGTCCCCGGCAAATATGTGCGCCCCTCTTTGCATGAAATATAAAGCTAAATATGTTTTTTCTCAAGTAAGGACCTGTGACCATCCACCAGAACTTCGGATGTTTAGTACTTCAGTACTTTGATTTTTAAATCTTTTTAATGAAATACAAAATTGAAATAATTACATGTAATATTTTTGCAATGGATTATTTCTTTCACATTATTTGACATTTATACAGGCATGACAGTGGCGGATCCAGCATTTTAAAAAGGGGGGGTTTCCAACACAGAGTAAAGGGGGGTTCCAACTATATGCTCCCATTCAAATGCATTGATCGGCCAAAAAAAAGGGGGGTCCATCCCCCGGAACCCCCCCCCCCCCCTGGATCCGACACTGCATGACAGGGTTGTTTTATCAAAAACATGTTATTTTATTCCTTTAGTTACTATGCATAGGTTCTTATTGTATGATTTTGGTTTTTGAAATATGTGTGCAAGTGGTCCCCACTTCCTTAATACATGTATGAGAACACGGATGATTTACATGTACTAATATAATTTGTGTAATTGAGATATCAGCAAGATTATTCTGCTTAAATATCACCAAATCTTTTGGGATTGTCAATATTGAATAAAACACAATAATTTGGTAAGATTAAACAATGAGTCATTTAGTTATTTTTGAAACATGCTCACAAAATGCATGTGAACGAAATGAGTGTTGTGTAATAATAATACTAACTTTATCATTATGACAACTTTATAAACACTTAAATTATTTGAACTTTTCTATTTTTTAAGATTGGAATTTATTCTCTCTCAAGAGACTCAAACAAAATTCAACTGTTATAAATGCTATTTTCTAGTTTATAACCGAGTCACTATTATAAAATCTGTAACAATTACCCGTTTACTTTTGAGAGTGAATTAATCATTAAAACACGTTTAATAGTGTTATTATTCATACATTACTTTAGTACTTACTTCTTTCAAATGTACAGGTTGCTTTCAGTTACTATTAAGTAATTTACACCTATATTTTGAATTTAGTTTAATTATGAAACCGGAAGTATCACCTGAATAGGTAAAAAAGGTAAAAAAGTCCGGTATGTTAGGTATGCAGATCCCGGTCTCATTCCAATTTCTTCTTCTTCTTCTTCTTCTTCTTCTTCTTCTTCTTCTTCTTCTTCTTCTTCTTCTTCTTCTTCTTCTTCTTCTTCTTCTTCTTCTTCTTCTTCTTCTTCTTCTTCTTCTTCTTCTTCTTCTTCTTCTTCTTCTTCTTCTTCTTCTTCTTCTTCTTCTTCTTCTTCTTCTTCTTCTTCTTCTTCTTCTTCTTCTTCTTCTTCTTCTTCTTCTTCTTCTTCTTCTTCTTCTTCTTCTTCTTCTTCTTCTTCTTCTTCTTCTTCTTCTTCTTCTTCTTCTTCTTCTTCTTCTTCTTCTTCTTCTTCTTCTTCTTCTTCTTCTTCTTCTTCTTCTTCTTCTTCTTCTTCTTCTTCTTCTTTCTTCTACTTTCTTCTTTAGGTTTTCAGTAGACCTTCATTATCTGAAGATTATATACTGTTAAATCGTCAGTAAATCTAGAATGTGGTAGACGATCTATAAAGATGAGTCTGAAATGGTGACAGTACTTAGGTATTACATTGATTATTCGGTTTTACATTAAAAGGAGGAAATTTAGTCTATAAAAAAAAATCCAAATCGTATTTCAAGATATCAAATTAACTGGTTTCAGCTTACACACATAGCTGACGAAAATCCTGAACTAAAAGAATTAAGCTGGTTTCGGCTGATTACTAAAACTTGTTTATACAGAGTTTGAGTGTAGCGTAATATAAAATCGAATTCCATTTTTATCAGCCCAGTATAAATTAAACTTTAGATTTAAGAATATATAATACATCAGTAGAACATGATGAACATGTACACGCCTTGTAAACCATCTAATCTCAACCAAATGGTTGAGACGGAAAAAAGTATTCTGGCACTTCCTTTGGTTGTAATAGAGTCTAAGGCAATCAGGCGCGTAGCTCCCTATACGCTAATACGCAGCTGCGTTCACATCGATTCGGCATGCAAAAAAAAATGGCAAAATAAAAATTTTAAAATTAAGTTAAAGGAAACACCTATATTGTCACTTTTTTTATTGATAAAATATCATTAAATAACGGCATTTGGTTTCAAAATAAAAGTTTTATTGGAGATTATGACAAAATCGGACAGAACATTGTATCTTTTGATGACATGAATTTGTAATACTCAGTCTAAAGCCTCGGTCACACCTTACCGGATAGCCCGAACGGACGCCTAACGGATAACTTTTTTTCAATCCGTTCATGTCCGTTAGACGTCCGTTCTTATCCGTTAGGCGTCCGTCCATATCCGTTGCATGTCCGTTAAGCGTCCGTTTTATCCGTTGACGTCCGTTCTGTCCGGTGGAAAATTTTGAGCATGTTCAAAACTTTGAACGGACGTCCAACGGATAAAATGTCCGTTGAACGTCCGTTAGGCGTCCGTTAGGCGTCCGTTTTGTACGGTACTCGTCCGTTTTGTATCCGTTACGTGTCCGTTATGCATCCGTTGGAGATCCGGTAGACCAATTCACCAACGGACGTCTACCGGACGCCTAACGGACGCCTAACGGATAAAACGGATGTGAAACGGACATTAACGGAAGGATAACGGATAAAACGGATGCCTACCGGATGTAAAACGGACAAATGCCAATTGAAATTTCGCGTTAGAAATGCCAATAATTGGTATGTCAGATTTTCTTGAGTGTCATGAATATTTATTATTCGTGATGGATCTTGGAGTAAGAGCACGTCTTCGCTACCAAACAGCTCTTATTCAGGCCAGACTCAACTTAAATGTAGCAAATATAAACCTTATAGCTGTCGAAAGGAGAAGAAGGAGAAGACAAAGGAGATGGTGGACACGACCATGGCTTAGTCCTGAAAGACGATGCAGTTTTGGTCTATATGACCAACTCATGACCGAACTTAGGTGGGAGGATCGGCAGTCCTTTGTACACTTCCTTCGAATGCCCACAGAGATGTTCGACGAGATATTGCAAGTTGGACCTCGCATAGCCAAGCAGAATACCTTTTACAGAAATCCACTGGAACCAGGACTCAAGTTAGCAATTACACTTAGACACCTTGCTTCTGGAGCAAAATATCGTAGCATGCAGTACGGATGAAGAGTTCCGTATAACACATTATCCGTTTTCATACCAGAGGTACATAATATAAACAAATTCAGAAAATCAACTTAAACTCTATAAGACTGAATTACCACACTGCTTCTACCTTGATTTTTTTTTAATCAGAGTAGCTCTATATTTGCACACATATCATGCTAAACAAGACGCAATACAAAATAAAATCAACTAAACCAGTTAACTAAAGTGACCCTCGTGTGTAAAAACGTAAAAAAGAATCGGATAAATTGTTCTATTTGTTTGGTACGTGTGACCTTGATACCTGTCCTACTGACCACACTTTCCCAGAAGCAAATATTATAACATATATACATGTACTAGATACAATCATTTTAAGGTCACGTGTATGTGGTTTATTGCCTTTAATTTTCAGATGGTTTATTGCTTTTAATTTTCAGATGGTTTATTGCCTTAAATTTTTAGATGGTTTATTGCCTTTAATTTTCAGATTATTTTGTTTATCCGTTTTATCCGTTACGCTTCCGTTAGGTGTCCGTTTTATCCGGTACTCGTCCGTTGGATGTACGTTCGACGTCCGTTCTGTCCGGTACGTATCCGTTTCATGTACGTTCAATGTCCGTTGTGTGTCCGTTAGGCATTCGTTACATGTCCGTTAGTAAACCAACGGACTCCCAACGGATAAAAATTTTGTCAACGGATAACTTTTTTTTTATCCGTTAGGCGTCCGTTCGAGCTATCCGGTAAGGTGTGACCGAGGCTTTAGACATGTATTTTTTTGGGGCACATTTTACAGTGTACGGTTCATCAGTTTGGAATGAGATGTAACAAAAATTAAGAAGTTAGCAATATCCTTTAACTCTACGTTCCGCTATATAGATGATGTTCTTTCACTAAATAATTCAAAATTTGGTGACTATGTGGAACTCATCTATCCCATCGAGCTAGAGATAAAGGATACTACAGATACAGTTAAGTCGGCCTCATATCTTGACTTACATCTAGAAATTGACAATGAGGGTCGGTTGAAAACAAAACTTTACGACAAAAGAGATGATTTCAGCTTTCCAATTGTGAACTTTCCATTTCTAAGTAGCAACATTCCAGCAGCACCTGCATACGGGGTATATATCCCCCAATTGATACGATATTCCCGTGCTTGCATTTCCTATCATGATTTTCTTGATAGAGGGTTGCTGCTCACAAGGAAGCTATTAAACCAAGAGTTCCAAATGGTGAAGTTGAAATCATCCCTTCGTAAATTTTACGGACGCCATCACGAGTTGGTTGACCGTTATGGAATAACCGTTTCACAAATGATATCGGATATGTTCCTTACGTCGTAACTACAATCCCCTTCCCTTTCATGAATGTGACCTACCAAATTATACTATTTACCAGATTTTTTATAACACAAGCAATACGACGGGTGCCACATGTGGAGCAGGAACTGCTTACCCTTCCGGAGCACCAGGGATCACCCCTAGTTTTTTGTTGGGGTTCGGGTTGTTTAGTCTTTAGTTTTCTATGTTGTGTCATGTGTGCTGTTGTTGGTTTGTCTTTTTCATTTTTAGCCATGGCGTTGTCAGTTTGTTTTAGATTTATGAGTTTGACTGTCCCTTTGGTATCTTTCGTCCCTCTTTCATAAGATTTATTTATAGTTTTACATTCATAAATTTTTTATAAGTCCTATCTACATATAGCTCCTCTTTTAACCGTCCTACGACCGAGAACCGAAGAAAAAAACATTTTTCTGCACAAAAGGGTCCCCAAAACAATTTCGCCTCGATCCGCTCGGCGATAGTTGCTTGCACATCATTTCTTTCTAGCTACGGCCCTGGCAATAACCATTTTCTTATCTGGAGGGGCCTGGGATTTTTTTTTTTTAAATATTTTGATGGCCTAGCTGACAAAAAAAAAATATATTTTGCACTGTAGCTGAAAAAATATATATGCTGTCACCTGCTTGAAAGTTTTTTTTTTTTTGCACTGCTGAATTTTAGAATGGTTAAACTAACAACAGTTGAGACAGTGAAACAACAGATTATAAACATCTGTCCATCCTACAGATAAAGCTAATATTTCTATTTATACCTTATTACTTTTTGTATGTTCCTGTAATAGTGTTTGATCCAGAAATATTTAAAAGCATTCCAAATTTCCTGCCTATATGTTACTACACTAAGATCATACTTAAAACTGCAACTATCATAAACATGAAATGGTCATTTTATAACAGTAATAGATATGGTATCATAAATAGTCTTTTAAAGTAGCACTGATTGTGTATGACACAGACTTGTATACCGGTAGTGTTTTCCTTTGTATCATTCTGTATACCTCTGTTTCAATGGAATGTCAATAATCATAGTTGGAAACAGTGGATGTTTATAATTTGGAGCTACTCACTCTTTACCATTACATATGGCAATGGTGGCCACTCCAATTGCAGTATTTAAATTCAAGGACTATAGTACCTGTATGACGGACTCAGAGAATATGATAATATAGGAAGTGGGCTAACAAAAGAGGCAAAATCCAATGTCAGGATATAGACAGAGCCATGCACTTTTCATTTTACATCAATTAAATAAAATGAATTTTATGTTAATTTTATGGTTTTGTGAAAAAAAAATGTATTTCTGTGTCACATTATAGGGAATAAAATTTGGCTTTCCTTCTCATAAGAAAAAAAATATTTTATTGGAGGAATGTACTGAAAAAAATATGAACACAATAAAAATCCCAGCGTTCTAGCGCTGGATATTTTAAAATAGTCTAGCGTTTGAGATGCAGTTTTGCACAGAAGGTATAGAGTCAATAATGGTGTAATTGACATCTCCAGGGCTAGAATTTATTCCTACAACGCTTATCTTGACATCTCAATAGCTAGCTTTTTGATATCTACATCGCTATACTTTACATTTGCAGTGCTGGTGTTAACATCAGCACTACACTTTATCTACAGAACTCGGTTTTAAAAATCGTTAGCACGGGCAATTTGCATCACCTGCGCTATATTTACATGATCAGTGCTTAACTGTGAATCTTCAACACTAGACCTTTATTCTGACATCCTCAGAATCAACATGCACAGGAGTAAAACTGTACAGATTGTAGCATTGATGTTTGAATGAGTCATTAACGCCCATTGCCTAACTAAATGCATATTCAAGACGAGTACATGAAACTGTTGCATGAATATAAACCCTCCTTTGCACTAGATTGACACACCGTCCACGTTTATGTGTGTCCTTCTGATGAGTTAAGCCTTTTTCAACCGATTTTTACGATTCGTTCTTATGTCGAACTGATATTCTACTGTCCTAGGTTAGGGGAAGGTTTGGATCCCGCAATAACATGCTTAAGCCCGCCATATTATGTATGTATGTGCCTGTCCTAAGTTAGGACCATGTATTTCAGTGGTTGTCGTTTGTTTATGTGTTACATATTTGTTTTTCGTTCATTTTTAAATCAACTGGCCTTAAGGGCCAAGTGTGCTTTTCTCATCACTTTGCGTCCGTCGTCCGTCGTCGTCGTCCATCGTCGTCCGTCGTTAACTTTTACAAAAATCTTCTCCTCTGAAACTACTGGGCCAAATTAAACCAAACAATTATCATTTGGGTATCTAGTTTAAAAAATGTGCCTGGTGATACGGCCAACCAACCAAGATGGCCGCCATGGCTAAAAATAGAACATAGAGGTAAAATGCATTTTTCGGCTTAAAACTCAAAACCCAAAGCATTTAGAGCAAATCTGACACGAAGTAAAATTGTTTATCAGGTCAAGATCTATCTGCCCTGAAATTTTCAGATACATCGGACAAGCCGTTGTTTGGTTGCTGCCCCTGAATTGGTAATTTTAAGGAAATTTTGCTGTTTTTGGTTATTATCTTGAATATTATTATAGATAGAGATAAACTGTAAACAGCAATAATGTTCAGCAAAGTAAGATTTACAAATAAGTCAAATGACCGTAATAGTCAGTTGACCCCTTTAGGAGTTATTGCTCTTTATAGTCATTTTTTTAACATTTTTCATAAATTTTTGTAAAATTTTAGAAAATACTTTCCACTGTAATTACTGGGCCAAGTTCATTATAGATAGAGATAATTGTAGCAACAAGAATGTTCAGTAAAGTAAGATCTGCGAAACACATCACCATCACCAAAACACAATTTTGGCATGAAGTTATCTGTGTCCATTGTTTAATATGCACATAGAACAAGGTGAGCGACACAGGCTCTTGAGAGCCTATAGTTTTATATAGTTTAGGCCGTTAGTTTTCTTGCTACAATTGTTTTACATTGTCATTTCATGGCCTTTTATAGCTTACTATGCAGTATGGGCTTTGCTCATGGTTGAAGGCCATGCGGTGACCTATAGTTGTTTATTTCAATAATATTGTCATTTTGGTCGCTTGTGGAGAGTTGTCTCATCGGCAATCATACCGAATCTTCTTTTATATGTATATATTTATAGTATACACAAGGTATTATCCTGCAATTAATATTTGTCACTTTTTAAGAACACATTATTCTAAATCTAGGCCTAGAAGTGTTTACTTCTCACTTAAGCTGTTATCACACCTTACCGGATAGCACGAACAGACGTCTAACGGATAAAAGAAAAAGGTTTCCGATGACAAAATTGTTTTTGAAGATACGGATTAAAAACGGAAACGCAACGGAAACGGAACGGACAAGTACCGTAAAAAACGGACACCTACAGGATGTACAACGGGCACTTCATCCGTTGAACGTCCCTTAATTCAAAGTTTTGAACATGCTCAAAATTTTCCACCGGAGAAAAGGGACATTGATGAATAAAACGGATGCTGAACGGACATGAAACGAAAACTAAGGGATGTCTAACGGACATGAACGGATTGAAAAAAGTTATCCGTTCGGCGTCCGTTTGCGTTATCCAATAAGGTATGACCGGTGCTTAAAACTCCGGTCACAACTTACCTGATAGCGCAAACGGACGCTGAACCGATAACTTTTTTCCATTCGTTCGTGTCCGTAAGCCGCGTTGTTTAAGAAATAATTCATGGGGGCTTGAATATATCGTTATTTTACCACGGGTTGGCCCTTTATGACAAATATTTTACCCTGAGCGATAGGGTAAAATATCGGCATAAAGGGACAACCCGTGGTAAAATAACGATATATTCAAGCCCCCATGAATTATTTCGATTCTGATAAGACAAATATAGCAATTGTTTTGGTTCAAAGCGCACTAGATGGAGGCAAATATTTGCCGTTCCCATAAATTAACCCACTTTAAGATTGGCGGTAAAGAACGGAGCAAACAGATTTAGTGACATGCTCAAACTATTTACAATAATATATTTAGATAGATTTGGATGAATTTTAATGATAATTTACTTATATATCTTCTATGTATATAAAAAAGGGCTTATACCACATTTTAGTATTGTTTGTTTACGTTTCATTCTGGTGATGATTTTCGGTATCAGAAGCGTGTATTTTCCCGAAAAATGCTTAAACTATTACGTTATCATTCTATGACGTCGTGTACTCCATCCATAAACAATCATATGACGTGGGAGTACAATCAGAACAGCCCAACCAATATATTCATATTTTACCACGGGTGTGTACTCAAAGCGTTTGAAGGACGTCATGTTTGAATGTCCGTTAGACGTCGGTCGATATCGGTTTCATTTCGCTCAGTGTCAGACTGTCCGCTTTGTCAGTCGATGTCCGTTTTGTCCGATGGAAAAAGTTGAGCATGTTCAAAACTTTGAACGGACGTTCAACGGATGAAGTGTCCGGTAAGCGTCCGTTTTTTTTTACAATACTCGTCCGTTCTGTGTCCGTTTTGTATCCGTTATTTGTCTTATATTAAGGTATATAGGATTTTTTTTTCTGAAACAAGCACTAGACCCATATATTTCATCCTTTAGTATTGTGATGTTTTATGTTATAAAGTCAACCTGTAGCTTTGATATATAAAAATGATAGGAATATGAAGCGAGATGATGTATCAAATATTCTTGCTTTCTACGTTTTCAAGACAAAATATTCAACTCAAACACGCCTAGCATAAAAAGGTGAACTCGATTTTCTCTTTTCGATACAATTGTTACCCTTTTTGGGGAATTTTTTCTTGTGTCACCTAATGGAAGGGCAGACAAGAAAATTACTAAACTAATAGATTGATATGTTCTCCGTCCGTAGTAATTTTTCAAAAAAAATCGAAGGTTATAAAGGTACGCATTTTCGGCATTGAATAATGTCTGTGGAATCGAATTCATCCAAATCATGTTAATATTTATATATTATAAAATAATCTTATTTATACTTGAAATGTATGGATTTTTCTACAGGCAATTCTTAAAATTGTATCTGTATACACTGATAAAAAAATAATCAAGTTAACCGCGCAAAAAAGGTAAACTCGAATAGTACCGCGTACTGATAAAGTTTCTTTGTTTATTTTGGGAAATAACTATATTTTTACAATAGAAATTACATTTTAATTACTAGTAGTTGAAATAAACTCTAGCATAGCTATTTTGATAGTTTTATCTTTATATAGTAATAATGCACGCGTGTTGGATTGCCAGTCATAGTTAATCCTGAGCGCCCATGTTTTTATCAATAATATATTTCATTACACAAAGTAACCAGAAAGTCTCAACATTGTGACAGAAAGACTCAACCAATACCTTTTTATCTCAACCATTTAGAATTTTTCATTTCTGTGCTAAGACTAGGATTGACAAACAAATATTCTTGCATTTTACAGACGTGGTTATCGTTTTATGCATAAACAAAACCTCAAATAATTGACATATTTTCTTGCTAAATCATTAATATCATAGCAGTTCTATCGGTTTAAAAGAAAGTAAACATGATAATCCGTAGGAAAAAAGTGATTGTGACTTCAATTTCAGATATTTTGAACCAAGAAGAGACTTATTAGCTACAATTATCATTTATCTATGGCATGACATTCTCCTTTTTTACAAAAAAATCATTCATTTTCAGTAAATTGACGAAAAGTCGACCTACCCTGTGTTTATTTTGGATATTTTGAACCAGAAAAGCTCAACAGGAAGTGCCAGAATACTTTTTACTGGCTCAACATTTGGTTGAGATTAGATGGTTTACCAGGCGTGATGTATAAATCGGAAACTCAAGAGAACAAATATAATATTACACTATTGGATATAGACATAGATAGACTCAAAGGCGGATTTAGAGGGGGCAAGTTCCCGTCTCCTCTTTTGTGAAAAAAAATGGTTGATTAGCTCCTATTCAGTCAGTCCCCCACCCCCTTATAAAATTTTCTAGATCCGACACTCAGATGTAAAAAAAAAAGAGACCCATATGCGTGGTCATTAATCAGACGGAGATTTAACCTTCGGGAAGCCTGTCTGTGAAAAAGTAAAAAAAACAAAATTTCACGAAGTCAGTTTATCAGTTTTGATCAAATTAATTATATCACGCTAGCCTATATATTAATATATAAAAGTAGGCTATATCTGAGACTACTATAACACATGTGTTATAGTAGTCTCAGGCTATAGAGACCTGTAATCGGTATGTACAATTTTCTTAGTGTACAAAGGACCACTTATATGCCACTTCAGGTCAGCTATTAGATAGTTAAAAACTGATATTTGGTAATGCTTTACTCCATTTTTAATCAAAATTTATAAAAATAAAAATGTAAATGAGAAAAATAATGTTTTTTTTTTTCAGTGAGACAAAATTTGGAAAGATTTGAATTTTTATACTATCTCAGTCCATAATAAGTTGTTCTTTATGTTTTTTTTTCCAAAATCTGACATTTCAAGTACCGCAAATGAAATTAAATTCACCACTACATTTTTTTAAAAGAAAGACACATAATCATGATAATATTTGTCCTAGGGGTAGCTTACAATGGATTCATTGTTCACATAACTACGATATTGTTATATCATGTTTATGAATTGAATTTATGTTGTTCTTGGCTGAGTTTAGCCACAAACTTATTCGTAACAATATAGGAACAAGCCGTCTGCTATAAACCGTCTATAAACACAGACTGGTATTTTTGCCAATCAACAGCTACAAACTTTATAACAACAATTTTCTCCTCTACTTCTTCAAAACGTAATGTCAAGGCATTAAGTCGTCTGCTTTGTTTTTAGTAACAAACGGCACTGAGGGTAATAACCTACTGGCTAAAACAAAGAAGGGATGAAAGATACTAGAGGAACATTCAAACTCATGGATAGAAAATAAACTGACAATGCCACGACTGAAAAAGAAAAAGACTAACAGACAAACAATAGTACACATAACACAACATAGACAACTAAAGAATAAGCAACACGAAAAACTAGTGGTGATCTGTGGTGCCCCGGAAGGATAGGCAGATCCTGCTCTACACCTGACACCCGACGTGTTTCTCATGCTAGTACAAACCCGGTGACAAGTCTTATTCGGATGATAGGTCACCAATCTAATTAAAAACCGATCTCCCACGCGACAGAAAACGGGAGCGATGAGAGATCGGTTTTTAATTAGATTGATAGGTCACATTCGTGAAAGGGGACGACGGCATTGTAATTACGACATCAGGAACATCCGCTATCACTCTGAAACGGATATTACATAACGGTCAACCAACTCGTGATGGCGTCCGTAAAATTAACGAAGGGATGATTTCAACATCACCATTTCGAACTCTTGGTTTAATAGCTTCCTACTGAGCAGCAACTCTCTATCACGGAAATTATGTTAGGAAATACAAGCCCGAAAATATCGTGTTAATCGGGAGATACATACTCCGTATGAAGGTGCTGCTGGAATGTTGCTACTTAGAATTGGAAAATTCACTATTGGTAAGCTGAAATCATCTCTTTTGGCGTAAAATTTGTTTTCAACCGATCTTCATTGTCAATTTCTATAGATGTAAGTCAAGATCTGAGGCAGACTTAACTGCATCTGTTGTATCTTTTGTCTCAAGTTCAATTGGATAGATGGGTACAACATAGTCACCAAATTTTTAATTATTTAGTAAGAGAACATCATCTATTTAGCGGAAAGTAAAGTTAAAAGATACTGCTTTTCTTTCTTCCTAAGAAGTTCCTGTATGAGGTAAGCCTCATAAGAATGAAGGAAAAAGTCAGAAAGAATAGGGCACAGTTGGTTCCAATTGGAATGTCGATTGTTTGTTGAAAAACACGTCCTTCAAATGTAACAAACATGTTGTCATTCATAAACAAGCACAATCATCTTGATAATGCCAGTATCAGAGATGTTTTGTTTGAATCAGTGAAACGGCTCTTTTCAGGGCCATCAATGTTTTACAGAAAGAATCTACCTTTTTTGTACATACGAGAATTTTAAGACACAAATTATATGTTACTGAATCAAATAAGGCCAAGTGCTTTTACAATGATTCAAAATGCCTTTTCACTGTTAGTTCGGTATAATAAAACAATTGTGGCCACTTAGAAGCGATGGATATCTAAACTTGTCAACCCTTTAACGTTATTTCACTTCGGGCTGCGCTTTCTGCGAGATAATCTTCTCGTGTTGACAATTTTGTATATTCACCTTTTCAACTGACCATAATTGTATAGTACACTATACCGTATAGTAAGCACTGTGAATATCAATAAAAGGCCTCGACAATAAATGAAAGAGAACACCAACGGCCTGATCTATACTATAAATAGAGAGTTCTTTTATTGGAAATCATACCACGTCTTCTTATTTTATATAAAGCAATCAATGAAAAAAAAAAAAAAAAAAAAATGGAAGACAGCAACTAACGACAACCACGTACATAATGTGACAGTGTTAAATCTGGGTCCATAATCTGGGACAGTAGTGTAACATCACAACATAAGACTGTTGCTAGACTAGTTCCCGATCGCAATAATAAGTATGAGAGAGTATGCTAAAAGCTAATACCTGGAACGTAGTACCGGGAACCAGGATAGACTGTTGCAAACTGTAATTTCGGTTAAAATTGCTGACCCAATAGATTGACTAGAAGCACAATCAAAGTGATCGAAATCACTGATGGAAAGATAAGTACAGTAGTTTGAATAATTTCAAATCATATAGTCCGAGACATGTTTAGCATAGTACCTCTTCAACTTTATACTATACTATTGCAGATAATTGCATTTACTGCTGCAGCAGTTCTTAAAGAAAGATTAAAAAAAATGTCAGAGGATGACACAAGTAGATTGTGAATTGATTACACTGGGTCCCTATTTGCATAAAAAAAAACATTTCAATTATAATTTTAAAACAATAGAAATTACAAAAAAGTTTCTTCCTTTACGAGTTTATTATTTATCATTGTTATTGTAGGACATGGGTCAATACAATAGATAAACTTGAAAGTAAGAAATGTTCTCCAAAAGTTAGCATGATAAGGTTGAAACATAAACATATGAACCTTTATTATCATCAAATGGTTGCTTATTTATTTATAAGCAATAAAATAACACCGAAAATGAAAAGTTGTAGGGTGATATATATTTGTATGAAGCTTTGTTTTTCTGAAGGAAGAAGACCTGGAAGCTTCAAACCTTGTATGGATATACCTTATGTTACCAAGTTTACGCTAGTCAACTGTCCATGGTCTGTGAACTCATTTTCATCATGTTCATGTTACAGCGACTGCTTAAGAAATTCAAAGTATAGTTTTAATATGAATTTCTCACATATCATTAGAATTATAAGATAACTATATTTGGTATAGGGGTTAATTGTAACTTCTACCTGTCCGCCAGGCAGGGCTTATATCTTATCTCGACCTCATGTGATCAAGGTTAAATTTACGTGATTATGTCCGTTTCTCGGTTAGCCGTAGGTAGTGTATGGAAGGATTGTTATGGGTACATGCCAGTCTGGCAGGTTTCATCTGACGTTAACCACATTTTCATGATTCTAGTGTCAATATTAATATTTGAGTTTTGGTCTGTTTTTAAAATACTATAAGCAATCAGTCAACTATATTTGGTGTACATGTCTGTCTGACAGGTATCATCTGTCCTTGACATCATTCTCATGGTTCATTGGTCAATGTAAAGTTTCTGTAGTTTGGTCCTCATTTCAGATACTATAATAGGTCAATTTTATTTGGTGAAGGAGTTTACATGTGTGCCTGACAGGTTTCATCTTACCTCATTTTCATGGTTCATTGTCAGTAATTTTTCCCCTGGATATGCCTGTTTCTTAGATATTACAAGTTATAGGATTTATATATGGTGCACCGTGCATGGAATGATTGTAAGTTGTACATGTGTCTGTCAAGTACCATTTGACCTTGACCTCATTTTCATGGTTCATTGGTCAATGTTCGGTTTTTAGTTTTTGTGTTTCTTTAATACTATAGGCAAAAGGTCATCTTTATTTGGTGTATGGAATGATTTCAAATTGTAGATGTCTATTTTAAGTAATATTGACCTTGACCTCAAAATCAATAGGGATATTTCTTTAATTATATGTGACCTTACAACATTGAAAGATTGCAACCACCTCAATAATTTGATTTAGCATCAGAAAACCGCATTTTTGTACAAATATTTTTTAGTAATTTTGACATTGACCTTAGGCACAAAAACTATATACTGTGGATTCATTATTTATAATGGTGAGATACTGATTTTGGCAATACAATGTAATAACTATTTTTCTCAATTAGCAATACAACTCTGCTTCTTAACAGTTATACATCAGTCATTATAATTTGTTGAACACCATTGCACACAGCTTTCTGTTTTCAGTGCCATGAAGATTGTAAAATTCTCTAGTTTAAGAATTTTTTTAATTGTCATAGGTATACACAGCTAATATAATATGCTAGTTGTAATGGTAACTGTAAATCGTTTACATAGTTCTATATCTTCATAGCACTTGTACTAAGATATAACAACTATTTCATAATTTGTATGAGGTAGGATTTTGCTAAATGTTCCATTAATTAAGGTTAAATGCAATACACAGATGTTTATACCTCTGCCTTAAGAAAACAAGATTGAACTTTAACCTATAACCTTTTTTTACTCCTTGTGACTTGTATGGAGAGCATTGGCATCCATATCACAAATTCCTTCAATATCATACAATGAAAAAACTAGCAGATCCCCATAATTCTTCAATCATCAAAAAAGTTTCAGTGCAATTGTGAAGTCTGCGAAATTATTAAAACTAGAGGCTCTCAAGAGCCTGTGTCGCTCACCTGTTACTGTATTTACTGATGTCGGCCATCTTGGTTGGTAGGCGGGGTCATTAGACACTTTTTTTTTAAATAGATACCCTAATAATGACTGTGGCCAAGTTTGGTTAAATTTGGCCCATAGTTTTAGAAAAGAAGATTTTTGTACAAAGTTACAAAAATGACAAAAAGTTGTTCAATATTGACTACAAAGGGCAATAACTCCTTAAGGGGTCCTCTGACAATTTTGGTCATCTTGACTTATTTGTAGATCTGACTTTGCTAAACATTATTGCTGTTTACAGTTTATCTCTATCTATAATAGTATTCAAGATAATAACCAAAAACTGCAAAATTTCCTTAAAATTACCAATTTTAGGGCAGCAACCCAACAACAGGTTGTCAGATTCATCTGAAAATTTGTTAGGGGATAGATCTTATTCTGATGGACACTTGAAATATTTGCCCTAAATGTCTTAGTTTCAAAGATATAAAGCAAAAACTGCATTTGACCACTATGTTCTAATTTTAGCCATGTCGGCCATTTTGTTTGGTAGGCGGGGTCATTGGACACATTTTTTAAACTTTATACCACAATGATGATTGTGGCCAAGTTTGGTTAAATTTGGCACAGTAGTTTCAGAGAAGAAGATTTTAGTACAAGTCACAAAAAATGACGAAAAGTTGTTCAATATTGACTATAAAGGGCAGTCTGTATCTATAATAGTATTCAAGATAACAACCAAAAACTGCAAAATTTCCTTAAAATTACCAATTCAGGGGCAGCAACCTAACAACAGGTTGTCCGATTCGACTGAAAATTTCAGGGCAGATAGATCCTGACCTGATCAACAATTTTAACCCATGTCAGATTTGCTCTAAATGCTTTGGTTTTAAAGATATAAGCCAAAATATACATTTTACCCCTGTGTTCTATTTTTAGCCATGGTGGCCATCTTGGTTTGATGGCCAGGTCATCGGACACATTTTTTAAACTACCATACCCCAAGGATGATTGTGGCCAAGTTTGGTTAAATTTGGCCACGTAGTTTCAGAGGAGAAGATTTTTGTAAAAGTTTACGAATGGCGTCCAAAAAAAGTTTACAAATGCCGGACGCCAAGTGATGAGAAAAGCTCACTTTACCTTTCAGGTCAGGTGAGCTAAAAAATAGGGATTTTTCCTCTACAATGTATTTTGTCTCAAATGCAGTCTGATTGATATTGTGGGAATACTGTTGGACCAACATATGACACAAACAGACTATCCTCTTTATAACTCACAACACAAAAATGACTAAGTTCAATACATGAGAAACTTCGGAAAACATTATGTAAATGTGTTTCAAAAGTAGGAGATGCACACCTATTTGTTCAATCCTCCTGAACATGCATGAAACATTTGCCACTGGACATTAAGCAACAAACAATTAACCAATCTATTTGCTTAATTATTGAGCAACATTTAAACAATGTTGAATAACTGTGGAGTTGACAATACCTAGACACTTTCTCTTCCAGTGAACAAAATGACTTAAATTCAAAAATGGAGAACCTGAGAAAATGTCATTCAAATCTGTTTGAAATGTGTGCAACATAGACTTATTTGAAGGAAAAGAGTGGACATAGGCATGAGATTAAAACAAGGTAATCAATCTTTAAGTGTTTTTGACCTATAGAATGGTTTCTAAACCTGTTCCTGCTTCTGGAAATTTTCAATTATCCTCCTACCCATACTGATTTTTTGTTGCCTTTACATGAATTGTTGACAGACAAAGTGAAAGCTAAAGGGCTACCACAACATTGATGCAATGTCCCAATAAATAGTTTTTTCTCAAGGATATAGCATTTCCTTTTGCAATTTTCTGAATACTGAAACCAAAAAATTACAAAAATAGCAAGTTTATATATTATTTATTACTAATTTTAATATAAAACATTAAATTAACAAATTTACAGTCTTGTGTCCTGTGTTGTATCAGAAACATTCTGTCCTGAGGTATCAACTATTTTTGAATCTTGATGGTTAACTTTTGAAATTGAGTTGTTAGAGTTGTTTGGCAAAGGCTTTGAGGCCCCAAGAGGGTCAGAAATTGTCACCTTCAGGTTATGCTTTGCATTCTTTTTATCATGTGGAGCCGAAACTGTCTGGGCTACTGGTGTTTTAACTTTTAATCTAGTTCCATCTTCCACCTTGTCATCTTCGTCATCAGAATATTTCCTTGCATGTAACTGTGCATTAAGTTTATCCAATGAAATGACAGATGATAAATGTGAGATACTGCTACCACTTCCTTCTACAGAGGAGCCTCTTTCTGGTTCTTCTTGTATTGATTTTTCAGGTTTAAAATTTACCTTGTCACGACCTTCTAACATTCCTGGTGTGGAGAGGGCCCCACAGATTGGATTCTTGAACATTTCCCTAAAAAAATTAGAAAATATCACAAAATTTACAAAAGATTCCAATTTCTGAATGTTTTTCATTGTTCATGTATTGGCAAAAGTTATATAGAACTTTGAGAAGATTTAGAGACACTCAAATACAATAGCCAATAATTGTGACTGCAATATGAAGAATAAAAAAAAACTTGCCATCAGTTCATTTGTTGAGTATTTGACATACAACTTAAAAGGTTTCCGTAAAATTATCAACCTTTTCTTGCCTTTCCACTACTTCATTTTAAATCAATCAGCGTTGTACAAGCAACGTACAGTCTATCAAGAATTCAAGAACATTATAACTCAGAATTGAACTGTATATTTAGCTTTAAAAAAAGTTACCAGTATATAGTGGAAATATGCATCTGAGGCTCAACACATGATTAAATTGAAGATTATGGCTAACACAGATGTCCCTATCCAAAAAGAAGAAATTCAAGTTTGAACACATGTGTTGTGTTTCACATACAGCAGTTTGAAATTTTAATTATTGAAGCATAAACAAGTTAAAGAACCTTATTAATCGAGAATTAAAACATTGATAATATCAAACACTCAAAACTAGCAAGCGACATCATAGTGGTATATGTGGGGCTCATTGGGGTATTAGCATTATGCATGATTGGCCGATTTACTGTTATCATGAATACTGAAAGTTAAAATATGCATTGAAAACGGGAAAAGAAGTTTGGTTGGTCTTATGAAATTACAAGTGTTATTATTACCCTGATAAGCAGAATCATGGATCGGACCACAACCCACACATCCCAAATTAATATGATGAAGTTGTTTTCCTATTAGAGTTTATAATGATAATCAAAGTCACTTCATTTGGAAGGATATAAGGCATGGAATTACTGTATTTGTAGAAGATATCATTCTGTAAAGGTATGCTTTTTTTCCTATTTATCAAAATTTCACTAAATTTCGATATCTTTCATATTGAGCAAATAAACAGTTATTCCAGCATTGTATGATACCCCCATTTTTTGACTTTTTAATCAGGATGCAGCCAAATTGCCTTGTAGAAAAGGTTGCAACATGATATACTAAGGCAATATAAATTAAAGAACCTTTCTGAAAATGTGCACATACCCCAAGCCCTAACATTGTCCCTGGTCAAACAAAATCTCACTGGATTCACAAGTCAAAGACTTTTACTAAAGTAATCTTTTTGTAAAATAACTGATAAAATTTCTAGTGGACATGAACATCCATATATTAATTATGTAGTTTATTTCATATTCTTCAAAGGGGCAACTCATAAAAAAAAATTGAATTATAATTTTCTGTACTTTTTTAGCCTAATTTTAGTGACAAAGCTATACTTGAATATAGTGATCTTAAAATGAATAAGGATCTTGAAGTCATTTCATCTGACCATAATTAAAAAGTCACATACAAATTGTTTGATGTATCACATGTAGTCCAAGATGACAGATGAATTCATTATTATTTGTTGGAAACAAATTTTCATTGATTTTGTGGGTATAAGTGAACCATGAATTTAATGTTCAACAAATGACATATTTTATATATAGGCTTGTATGCAGACTTCGACAAACAACAAAGATGCAAGTTTTCTTTAATCCACGAAAATAAGTAAATCCACAGTTTTCGATAAAGTGGGGTATAATTCAAGAGGGTAACTATCAAAATTGTCTAGTTTACCCATAATCACAGAGCACAAATTAGTCCATTGGAAAAGAGGTCAAGGCTGTAACATTTATACTCTTTGCTACCAATCCAATATTGTTTATACTAACTGAGGAAGAGACCTCACTGTCTCAGAACATTCCCACTTACCAAATATTATTGAACTAAAATGAATCTTTATTGAGGAGGCTTCATTTGGAAAACATACCTAGACCACTGGAGCAAGCAATTGAGGTCAAGATCAAATTTAGATGGCATGACTACCAGCATGACCAGAGTACATTTACGGTATATTTGTAATGTGCCAATTGTTAATTAACACTGTAGTCTGAAATGTACCTATGTCTTGTTTTTATGACTTATCTCAGGCAAGACAAAACCGCTCACAGAAAAATACCTCTGCTCAATCCATCAGAACTCAAATCAGCAATTTGTTGAATTTTGAATCTTTGCTTGTGCATAACTCACTTGACTTTTACTTGTGCACGACTCACTCAATTTTTGCTTGTGCATGACATACTCCCTTGACTTTTTCTTGTGCATGACTCAATTGGCTTTTGCTTGTGTATAACTCACTTGACTTTTGATTGTGCATGACTCACTTGACTTTTGCTTTTGCTTGTCTCACTCAACTTTTGCTTGTGAATGACTCCTTTAGTCTGTAATGCTCTCCTGGCTTTTTTTGTGTGCATAAAATTGATATAATGCAACAAGACTATTGTGTTGGATGCAAATGGTCTTTCAAAATCAGGCTATACTGATAATTTTTGCTGAACATAGTTTTGTCTAGCCATTTTTATTTTCAAGATAATAAGCAAAAATTGTGATTTGGGGCAACAACTCTTAGACTTATTTTGTAGATTTGAGTTTTGAAATGATAATTTCTTTAGTTGTTCAAAGAATCAGTTGATCTATCATAGTTTTAAAAAAACACTTCCATATCAGAAATCATCACATTTGAAGAATGTTAAAAATTCCAAGGCAATTTAAAGAGGAACCCTGTAAAAGCAGGGCTTGAAACTTAAATGATTAGTTACTAAAGTAGGATTGACAAAGTAGCTAGCTCAGAAATTTTAAGACTTTTTAAGAAAGGTAGAAGGGATTCTGCATACAGTGGAGATGCATGGATAATCATGAAAATATACACCAAACACACAATCTACATGATCTGTCAAATGATGACTAGTTACCACCCCACAGCAGTTGTCTTGGACGACAATAACATGCATCTTTTGCAAGGTTGCAACAGGAAATCAGCTTATAAATTTGTAAAAGTATGCAATGTCCAAATTATAACCAGAAATTATATCAAATATCTTTAAGTTAACCAAAAAATAAGATACAAAACATTTGTGAAAAGAGTACTCAGAATGAAATGTCTGGCTTGCTTTGCCATTCATGAATAAATTCATGTTAATTCAACCCTTTAGATTTAAAACAATCAAAGACCCATGTAAATGAGTTCAAGGCCATATGAACCTTGCTGTACTGAAATCATTCCATACACTACATATACATAATCTAATGCATATAAAATCTAAAATCAGACTTATCACTTAATCATGAAAACTTTGCACTGACCAATGAATGATATAAATACTGTGAGGTTCAAAAGAACCAGGTGCAAGACAGACATGAATACCTTGCAATCATTCTATAGACCAAATATAGTTGACCTGTTGCTTATTGTATGTGTAATCCAGACTTTATAATAACCAAAACTTCACCTAGGATTACTTATCCTTGACATGAGGTCAAGGTCAGGTGAACATAAAAATCATGCTGAAATTTTGCTAGAAGAAAAATTGTGACAAACAAAGAGAAATCTATGGGGCTTCTGCATCTTTAATGATGGTTTATCTTGTAAGAAAGAAGGAAATAAACAAATATAATATCATGCAAGATAATAATAAAAAGAATCTACAAATATAACATAGTATGTTTCAAAATAACTAATAAAAACTATAAAATATCATAACATAAGTCAAAATTAAAAATATTTCATACAAAACAAAATAAAATAATAAATGTCTAATAAGGTCTTTAAAAATCTGTCATCCTTCACTGTGCATACTTCATGCATAATTATGGTAAAAAACTATATATTATATTAAGAATTTAAAAAACATGTGTGAATTTTCCACATGCGAAAAAAAATCTGTATTTCTGACACAATTAAATTGAACTAAATATCAGATAACAATTTAACATGGGAAGAGTTGCCTGGTTCAAGAAATGATATTATTTCAATGCTAAATTATAAATTCATCAAGAAAAAAAAAAATTTCAAGTAGTACACTGTACAAGACTCAGATAGTACAAGGCATTTGCAGTGCACCAAAAAAGTAAGAGTGTAGAAATAACCATGCATATAAGATACAACAAGCTTTATAAAAAGATGAAAAAATAAATACAAATAATAAGTTTTATAATATTGTGTATAGTGTATATAAGATCATATAAAGCTATTTTCATATATAAAAGTGATTATAACTAATATAAATTCAGAGAAGTGCAAGCCCTTTTAAACCTTAAATGCAGAGTGAAGATAATGCCTTCACACAAGTTTGAGTTGATCTGTGAAGACCTTTATTGTTTGACCTTCAGCCTGATCAAGATAACAGGTTAATGCTGGACAGTGCAGTGGTTATCACTTGTTTAATAATGGAACAACACTCTGGAAGATTACTTTTCAATAAAATCTATTTTTGAGGAAACCCAAAACATAGTAAATCAGGACTACTCAAAATATATTCAGTTTAAAGTTCTTTAAAGTAAAATTAAACACCAATAAGATTTGAAAGAAACTAAAAAGTGTAAATTTTGAGAGCAAGACAGTTGGTGAATATAAGCTTTCACAAGATAAATAGTTGATGAAAGCATACATGACATTGGAAAAATAAACACACATGCAAAAAAATGAAACAAAAGTCATTATCAAAAATCAATCAAAAATAAAATATAATGAATGTTTATATATAAATGAAATAAACAGTAAATATTACATGCAGTTTACAAATAAAACATGCAATACTTCATATAGGTACCCTGGTTTCAGAGTTTTTACATGTATGCTTATCTTGGAAAGACAGCTGTTTTTTTTATCTACCCTTTCATTTTTTATTAGACTTTATGTGACGATAAGTTATTTTAAATTAGCTGTTGCAGAACAGTAATACAAAAATATTTTCACTAATTTTCTCAAGATTTGTTTTGATAGGAATAGTATGACATAAACAAATAGAATATACAATTAAATACATATATAATGTCAGGTACCCAAATCTCTTAAAGACAATTAAATTCCAGTATATAACTAAATGCTAGCACAACAAATTTTTGCTTCAGTATTTGAAGGTTTTAGAGATTGATTGATTGTAGCTTGCACCATGTCTAGTGGTAAATATTTCACAATATTAAAGACAAAATGTACTAAGAAAGCACTTCCTTAATGACATGTTTTTTTTTATATTTCATAAAAAATAAGAAAGAATTTGTTCTCACAAGTATTCCAGATTGAAGGTTGTAGAAAGTGGGCTTTCAAGATTATCTGTATGACTTGGGTACCTCAACATTATATCTCCTTCCAAAGGTACCAAGGTCTGATGTTATTTTTTCTCACTTATTATAAATGTCCTAAAAATATACAATTGCATACAAGTTGCAATAAAAAACAGTCAATTTGATAAAGATACATGAAAATGAAAGTATGTGAGCCTTCAAATGAAGATGTGTCTTATATGCCTTCTCCCAATAATACAAGCACGAGTCCATGTTCTATTAGGGAAAGCCCAAATTTCACTCCCATCAATAATCAAAATAGCATGTGCACAGCTATATATTCTGTAGAAGAATCTGTGCAAGTTTGGTTAAATTTTGTGAATCTGTTTTTAAAAGTTGCTGATTAATAATGTGCATGTTATACAAATGACACAAGCGATTATTGTGTGTGGTTAAAGTGGAACAGTCAGACGATTGTAAAGTGTAATATAGACAAAAATTAAATCTAAAAATCAAAGTTCAAAATTGTTATGTAAAAGAAATATTTCATTTTAAACCATTATTATTGATTTTTTTTTCAATATTTCCTCTATCCCTAGTCACAATGTATATAAAAAAAACAAAAAAAAACAAACAGTTTCTTTTTTTTTATATAAATTTAATTACACGATTACCTGCTAGTATATTCTTTTAGTCCTTTATTATATGATATGGGCGCAGGACATTTGAGTGAAAAAATTTAAACTACTAGGGGACATTTGAGAGCCAACATTAGAGCCCATTTGAGCGCCGGATTAATCCGCTCACCTGTATTATCGATAGCCCATTTTAGCAAAAATTTACCTGGATGAATATGTTTTCCTTATCGATATACAAATAAACTCATCATAGAGACTCAAAGGCCAAACAGAGTACAAAGTTGAAGAGCATTGAGGACCAAAAATTCCTAAAAGTTGTTGAAACGAACAAAGGAAAAAAAAAAAATTGTGATGGATTCCGATATAGGATAGACAAAGTATTTACAGAGGAATGTGCACCACAATCGAGAAAAGATAAAGAGAAAGAGCAGTTCCTAATGCAATTAATTCTATGAACAGTATTGTACAGGGGGTATATCTAGAGCCAATTACGTACATTCTCTAGCTTATAAATTCCAGGCTAGAACAGACTTTTAACATTTGATTTAACCTTTTAGACTTTTAGTTCTGTATTTTAATGGACATGTCTTGAGTCTATAAAACTTTTTTAATTTATTATATATTATTTATTTACTAAAAAGGATTAAAAATATTTCGCAAAAATGGGCTTTGACAATTTTAATTTTTGCTAAAATGGGTTAAAATTCTGGCGCTCAAATTGGTTCTACTTTGGTGCTCAAACGTCCTATTTTTTGCGCTCAAATGTCCTATCAATACACTCAAATGTCCTCCACCGTATGATGTATCCTTAACGAAACTTTATTAATAGTCTATTAGCCAATTCCTTATTTGATTTTGATATTAAACACATTTCGTAAAAGTTGTTGTTACCCTTTGCATTTTTTAGACTGGTTCTAAACTGGTTATTGCCTATGCAAAGTATAGCTTGAGATATAAATATTGACGTATTCTTTTCCAATCTTTAATAAAAAGTTAAACATTTATAAAAAATTTGGAAAAACCTTTCAGCTAACAAACATAAAGCCTAGAAACATTTGCTCTTCAATAGTAATGAAAACTTATGTCCCTTCTAAGGGGAACATCTTGTTCAAATGCATCTTTAATTACAGGGTCAATCATGTATAGAATTGACAATCAGACTTTTGTATTCAAACTTCAGAAACTTACAGAATTAAGCTGTGCATATGTGATATAATTTAATATAAAAAAAAGATAATAATTCTGGAATTGCCTCCTCAGTTAGTGAAATTCTAACCATTTTGGACAAAACCAGAATTATTTAATGAAATAAACAAGGATAGAAATTCATCTAGATATGAAATGAAGATCTAAAATTTTTTTAACAGATTTCAAAAAGTTATAAAAAAACTTCAAAAATGGCAATCAGTGGCATATCTCACCTATAAACTACTTTAACCAATTTGAAGTTAAATACAATAAATTTCTATCCTAATTCAAGTAAAAAGAGTTATAACGTGCATAAATAATAATATCAAAATTGTACAGTCACTACATGACAGTATCTTCCGTAATCTCTTCCTCGATAACTTGCCTGTTAAGGTTTCCATTCATTATTTCTGGTTTGGGTGTTGATCTATTTTCTACTTTTGCACCTTTTGATAACAAAATTCCAAGGCTTCTTGCTGCCTGTACTTTCTAAAATTTGAAATATAAAGATTAATACTTGTTTTTATCAGTAACCATAAGCAATTTCTCAAGTTTCAGACAGGTTAAACTGCATGGTATAATTTTGAGTTGTTTTTAACGCAGTCCAATTAAAACCAGCCCCCACTATCCACTTGCGTTTGTAAACGCAAGTGGATAGTGGGGACTGGTTTTAATCAGACCATTTTTTATATTACATTTTTTTTATCATTTATATTTTCTTCAACATAATCTTTATGTCATATGATCAGACAGGAAATACTAATAAAAATTTTGCTCAGCAAAGATGTCACAAAAAAAAAAACATCATATATTCAAATGCAAGAAAAATTGAAGTCCTGAAGCAAATATGCAAGACAAAATTCTAAAATATGAATCATGATTTTGAAGATATAAAGGAAGTCATTTGAAACATTATACTGTATGTTTTTAGATTCAAGGGCCTTATACCTTTCGTTGATGAATGATCTTCAGGAGGTTAGCCAAAATCATTGACTTACATTTTACCAAAGCTCCTAGGATATATGTCATAGAACTTGACTCAGTACTCTGAGTACAAGATTTTTGCTTGAAAGTATTTTAATTGGCTGATTTCTGTGTCTCAGTACGATAATCATGCTTGAAAGTTTTATGACCACAAGGCCTGGTCTTTCAAAAAATTGTGTGGTTTATTTAAGGAATGACTAATATTTTTTCTGTCTATGAAGAAATAACATAAAAAATTGGTGCACACTGAATAACGTGCGTATCGGGTTATTTAACAGTGTGCACCACATTTTTTATGTTATTTCGAATAGACAGAATAAATATTACAGTCATTTCTTATAATTTAATTCTAAATTCCATTTTAAACCGTAGAAAACCATGAAAAACGTTGTTGACGTCACGGTGACATGACTAAATTATGTCTATGGGCTGATAACAAAATAACCTCAGCCAATCAGAAGACGCGCTACATCCAAAATTAAATTATAATGGTTTGGATGAATTTTAAATTATGGAACTATAACTTAACCAAATATGCTTAAAAACATGTCATGCAATGTAAACTAAAAAGTATTTCAAACAAACAAACAAACAATAAACAAACACAGAATAAAATTTTAATTATCTTATAAAGAGACTGCTTTTCAACTGGCTTGTTATGGTTCCTGTTTTTATATGCATTTTCCTATCAAACCTGTAAATGTCTATCCAGATTTACCTTCTATTTTATTAAAAAAAAAAATCCTAAAACCAAATTTTCTTGCTTCAACCCATCAAAAAAATTATCAGACACTTACATTACAACATTTGTAGTTGGGCATGTTATTTAGAAGCAGTTATAACATGTATGCACACATTATACTACCAAGCATATCCTGACTCATAATTAAAATGATCAGAAAACATGCAAGACATGTCTGACAGATCCCAACAAGTGAAACTGCCAGCTACTGCTCACTGATGATACCCCCACCGCAAGTGGGTAATATTAATAGTGTAAAAATATGTAAGTGTTCGGTAAACAGCAAGTTGTCGAGTGATGACTCTGAAAACGCATCACACAGTATAGCTGACTTATATAAACCCTGAAACCAAATTTCAGAAATCCTTGTATTGTAGTTCCTGAGAAAAATGTGACGAAAATTTTTAACTTGGCTATCATGTGTAAAATTATACAAGTGTTCGGTAAACAGGAAGTTGTTGAGTGCTGAATCTGAAAATGCATCACACCGTAAAGCTGACTTACATAATCCCTGAAACTAAATTTTTGAAATCCTTGTATTGTAGTTCCTGAGAAAAATGCGACGAAAAATATTCATGGGACGGACGGACAGATTGACAGCAGGATGGACAGACAAGAGGTAAAACAGTATACCCCCCATTTTTTTTTAAAGTTGGGGGTATAAAAACATTCACACATTACAACTCATCACTGTCAAGCTACTAACCAAATATGGAATTGATCTATTATGTAGTACATTGTACAAGAGAGATGTGTGACATATTAGGAAGTCTTGGGGGGAAAAACACTTTTTATATGAGAAACCCTTATTTGTAAACTAATTATAGGAGAAATATACAACATAACACTGATTCTATATGTTTCTTTTACAATATTGTCAAGAAGTCGTAAAAAGAAAGAGAATGGTGGTAGTTAAGTGAAGACTTAGCCTCCACTACATGTGTAATACTTCAAAAACACTGATGTTGCTAGTGGTTGTATGTTTAACAACAATTACTACACATGCAGTTTTGTGTAAAAAAAGATCCTACATTTCATTGCAAAAAAATTGTTATACATAAACAGATGATATTTCCGACAAAGACACGTTATTCTTTTTATATTTATTGGATTTCTGATCAATTAATAACACTTGAAATGAAGAGACTACTTTTGCCCCACAACTGAAAAGTTAATAATTTCGTTCATGCAATGAAATGTTAGTTAAGTTTTTACAGGGGTTCCAGGTGGGGTAAGAATTCATGCATAAAGGGAGAGACTTTAGCTACACTGGTAATAATTTTTTGAAAATGATTGATTTTATAAATAGAACATTTTTGGTGGTATTTCACCTAAAACCTTTTCACAAACTTTAACAAACAGAACAATTAAACAATTAAACATAAATTCAATTCAAATCAGAAATAGCTTACATCAGCAATAAAACCTAAATTTGTTTTCTTTTGTCGTTTTTTCTGTAAGAATTAATGACAAAATCTTATTAACCAGTATTTAAAGTGATGTGCAGATATTAGCATAGTTTACTTTAAATTAGAGTCATTAGTCTTGTATTCATATTTATGTTGTATACAAATATCTATCATTTTAAGAAATAATCAGGAATGAAAGTATATCATTCCTCATTTCCTGATATCCTAATAAGGTTAAAGGTTGGGGAATTGTTTTTCTGACACACATACCTGTAAATATAATGAAATCTTCTATTCTGGCTCACACTTTTTATAATTAAAATAAAAAGAAGCAAAAACAAATTAAAACTGGATACTAAGGTATGTTCTGTAATCATATAAATTCACAGAAACATTTTTAAGGGCAACTAACATGTACATGATGTAGTTTAGTTTCTTTTACTATCTTTATAGTTAAGGCTGACAAGAGATATTTCAGTCTTTTCTTGGGTAAAAACATACACATATTGTTTGTATTTAATGGTTACATATACGAAAAGAAATGAATTGAAAATAGTGGAAATCATTAAGTCTTTCTTGTTGGGTCTGGTAGCCTTAAATTCTAGGTATTCTTGTCAGAGAATTTACTTTGAGAATGCCAATGAGGTCATTTGGAAAATGTTGTTTGTGCTGTATTTACACCCCTCTACCAAGAAATTTGTTTTGCATGCACACATATAAAAATTGCGGATTTTATCCAACACAATCATAGGTTTGAACTTTGTTTTCAATTTAGACTTGTGTATATTTTTTTCGTTTGGGCTTGTATTATATTTGCCTTCAGGTTTTTATGAACTGTTCATCCTTTTTCGACTCGTCAAAATTCAAGTCTATCCAAAATTGAGGTAAACTATATGGCCTTCCAAATACTGTTTCAATTCCTAACATCACTGAAGAGACATTAATTATCGAAATCCGGATATGTTGTACTAATTTTTGCACCTTTTGTTTGCGGTATACCATCTTTTCCGCAAGTTTATTGTTTTCTGTTTATTAATAAATTATTAATTAAGATCCATTTTGTTACATCTGGTGATCCGTTTATTTGGCAATCACCAATGGCAGTCAGCAGGGTTTAAGAACATTGGTTGTTCGACCTGCTAGTAAAATGTGTTTTGTTAAAATCTACTTTTTCACTTTTTTGGTCTTTTGGAAAATGCTGTTTTTGCTGTTTTTAGACCCCCCTCTACCAAGAAATTTGTTTTGCATGCATGTATAAAAATTGCAGTTTTTATTTAACACAATCATAGGTTTGAACATCGTTTTCAATTTAGACTTGTATATATATATATATATATATTTAGATCATATGAATACTATCAATTTCAATATTTCAACTGGTAGTTGACATATTTCTCAAGGAAGGTCAAAGTAGATAATTCAGCCTGAAGGTCATAAATCTTATTTTGGAAATTGGGAATGAAAAATTTGAGTATACAGGCACAAATAAACAATCTGAAAATAAATTAAGTGATAATCTATGTATTAAAAATGCTTTAGTTATTACGTTTGATAACAGGTGTAAGTTCTTTCTTTGGTTATGCTTAATTGTCCTTAAACAATATTAACCACATGTTATAACTTAATTTCAAGCAAAAAGCATGAATGAAGATGAATTCTGACCAAGGAACTATATATCCACCCCCCTAGCTAGTACTTTTTGTACATACCTTCCATTTTGATTCAACTGATTGCCGATGTTTTGATGCATGATTGAGACAGAGTTGGCTGATGGAATTACTGAATGCTCCGTGACCATGTCTAAGGTCATGTCCTGATTTGTGGGCAGCGTGTGCAGGTTGACCAGCCTCTGATGGTACTACCAGTAGCACTGGTTTTGGACCTTTCTCTGGCTGTAAAATAAAGCATTTCATTTAAGAAAAATATGTAAATGAGTATTTATACAAAACTGATTATCTTTGATTGTTGACTATTTTCCATCTCTTGGGTATGGGGTTTGCCTACTGTTGAAGGCTGTAGGATAACCAACAGTTGCTTAAATCTGCTTCATTTGGACTCTGTTGGAAAGTTGTCTCATTGGCAATCATACCACTTACTTTATATTTGACAGCAAATAATAATACCTGAGTGTGTGAAAAGACAAATTCTTCTTGTCCCTGTCCAAAGGCAGAACCATGTAGTTGTGTTTGATGTTGGTTGCTGTCTTTCATATTTGTCTTTTGTCTATTGTTATCATCAATTAGGCCATTAGATTTTCATTTGAAATGTTTTACATTGCGTCATTTCAGGACCTTTTCTAGCATACAATACAGGATGAGTTTTACCCATTGTTGAAGGATGTGCAGTGACCAATAATTGCTTAAAGCCATGTCATTTGGACTCTGTTTGATAGTTGTCTCAGTGGTTATCATACATTCAAATTATTGTTTCTATATCGACAATAGCTAACTAGTATTCATGGCTTACTAACAAATAGCAAACATAAATTGTATGCACAAAGTGCAAACTAAAATAGCCCAGTTGTAAACCAATGTACAAATTCTTGGGTATGTTAATTTTGTATACTGACCATCAACTGCAGCTTAAGTACTGTCCATGGTATATAACAAGGACCAATAAACTGTTCTCTGGTAAAAGCATTCTGTGCAAAGCCTGAAATAGTATAAACTCGGATGATTAAAACAAGTTATTTTCAAATGCATAAAAGTATAGTTTGTTAATATTCTGTCATCCAATAATTACAAGAGTGGACACACTGAAATGTCTCACCTGTCTTACTTTTGATTGAATTCATGTTGAAAGTAGTTAATGTGAAGGTTTTTACTACAAGTATCACATAAACTTAACATTACCAATGATCCATGAAAAGGAAGGCACAGTCCTATGAACCACGCCAGACAGACATGTACACTTAACAATCATTCTATACACCAAATATAGTTGTCCAATTACTTATAGTACCCGAGTAACAGATCAAACCAAAAAATCTTAACATTGACCAATGAACCAAGAAAATGAGGTCAAGGTTATATGAATCCTGCCAGACAGACGTGTACACCTTACGATTATTCCATACATCAAATAAAGTTGAGCTATTGTTTATAGTAACTGATAAACTGACATAATCACAAAAACTTATCAATGACTTATGAACCATGAAAATCAGGTCAAGGTAATATGACTGCCAGACAGACATGTACACCTTTCAATTATTCCATACATCAAATACATTTGACCTATTGAGTATCTGAGAAATAGACCAAACCACAAAAACTAAATGTTGTTCATTGAATCATGAAAATGAGGTCAAAGACATATGAAACCTCCTAGTCAGACATGTACACAATCATTCCATACACCAAATAAAGTTGAACTAGGGCTTAAAGTATCTGAGATATGGACTTTACCACGTAACTTTAATCTTGATCACGGATCCAGGAAATGAAGTCGAGGTCAGGTGAACACTAACTGACAAACATGTAGACCTTGCAAGGAATCCATATACCATATACAGTTATCCTATAACTCATAATAAGAGAGTAATTCACCCAAAAATAAAAGAGTGATTTTTTTCAAGTAGTCACTGAACCAGTGAAATGAGGTCAAAGACAATGGACATATGACAGACAGAAACAATGAAACATAAGGTATCAGGTCAGTCTTTGTCAGCCTTTGATTCTAATTTCTGTCTATTTACAAGCTAATATAACCACAAAACTTTAGCTGATCTTTGTTTCATTCATTAAAAACTAGGAAAGATGTCAGAGTTTGTAATATTTATAATGGGCAAATGTTCATCAATGAAGAACATTGGTGACCTACATCTGTTTTTTTCCCTATTAACATGTTAACATGTGTTGATGGATTGCCTGCTTATTGAGGTTTACATCATGTCCCCTTTTATCTTCATTAAAATTTATTTTTCAATTTATAACCAAGAACAGAGTTCCAATGTCCCCAATGTTGAACATATTTTTATCTATTCAAAAGCAAAAAATAAAGAATACACTTTTTTTTCTTTAAAACAATTTATAAATATCTTAGAGAAATGAAGGCTTCAGAGCAAATGCAATGAGATTTCCATTTTAATTATTTTGTTCAAGGGGCATAACTAGTTAAATGTTTTTATCCACACTAATTTTTTGAAAGTGTCTAAGATATATTGCTGATAAAAACCCATGATACAAGTTTCATAATATTCTAGCAAGAATTGTACACATGAGATCGATAACAATGCAAATTTTTATATAACTGTTTCCAAGGGGCATAACTCTTTTAAAAATAATTGATCAGCACTGATTTTCGAACTCGTCCAAGACATTGTTGATTTAAACCTATGATATAAGTTTTAAACTAGATGTGTTGTTCCCAATTGCCCTGTCTCAAAAAGTTGAAAAATCTGCAATTTCAACAACACATTTGGATACAAACATGCATGGATAGTATCCAGCTCTCGAGACCAATACTTGTTTGATGAAAATTTCCTTGATCAATGAGTAGTTAAATTCAAACTTATCAGCAAACAGGAAGTGGATGTACTGCGTATCTAACAAGATGTGTTGAAACGACATGAAAATCAGCATAGCAGAACGAAACATAAACTTGATCTTTAACTCATCATGGTAAACTCACATATCAAAAAGCAGCGCAAAATCTGAAGGTGTATAGAAAAAAAGTCTGTATAACTGTGATTTTCAACAATTTCAAAGTCCAACACCCGTAATTTCGGCAAAAATCAGCAGAGCAGAACAAAACTAAAAACTCGAGATCTGTAACTCATTATGGTTAACTCACATACCAAAAACAGACCAATATCTGAAGGCGTTTAGAAAAAAAATCCGAATAAATGTGATTTTCAACAATTTATCAAAGTCCAAAGTCTGTAACTTCCGCAAATATTAGCAGAGCGGAGCAAAACTTAAACTTGATCTGTAACTCATCATGGTTAACTCACATACCAAAAATCAGCCCAATATCTGAAGGCGTTTAGAAAAAAAATTGGGAATGACTGAATGACGACAAGGGTAAAACTATATGGCCCAGACAACTTTGTTGCGAGGCTTTAAAAAATCTGGCAAGAACTTTACACAAGAGAGCGCTAACAAGACCTGACAGACAGACAGACGCCTGGTATTTCTATGTCCCCTGCAATGCCTTCATTGGGGACAAAAAGGTCCTGCAAAAGCCTATTCATAACTAGAGGCTCTTAAGAGCCTGTATCGCTCACCTGATTCTACTTGGGTTTTTGAAATCATATAAAAAAATATAAAATTTGGCTAAAAGTAACAACACTTGGCCAGCACCTCATAAGGAAAGGAACATTCATGCTATGTTTGATTTCAATTCAGTGGTTCTTTAGAAGAAGACTTTTGTATGTATTTCCCATAGGGTCCTATGTTAAACTAAGTCCCCCCACTGGCGGCCATCTTGGATGTTGCAATGACAACAAAGTAACAACACTTGGTTAGCATCTCATTAGGAACATTCATGCTATGTTTGGTTTCATTCCATTCTGTGGTTCACTAAAAGAAGACATTTGTATGTATTTCCCATAGGGTCCTATGTTAAACTAAGTCCCACGCTGGTGGCCTTCTTGGATGATGGATCGGCTACAAAGTAACAACACTTGGTCAGCACCTCATAAGGAACATTCATGCCATGTTTGGTTTCATTCCATTCTGTGGTTCTCTAGAAAAAGTTCAAAATGTAAAAAGTTACTGACAACGGCGACGACTAGGCGGACACCGGACGCCAAGTGATGAGAAAAGCTCACTTGGCCCTTTGGGCCAGGTGAGCTAAAAAAATGATTGTTCATTTTTACAGTATGAAAATAAGATGAAAATTTTCTGTACTAAGCTTAAGTGTTCTGAGCCATGGCCAAATTCAAAAGTTTGCTGAATTTACAAAATACAATATGTGACTTACCATTAACTATATGAGACTTACCATTAACTAAGACAACATCGCACATAGAAGAGTCAACAGTAAACATGTTGTCGTCAAGGTTACTGAGAAGATAAGAGTTTTCTATTCGAATCTTTATCTTTTCTTTGGTCCATCCCTGTAACAGTATATATATATATATATATATAAAACACCATTTTAACATTTCTATTTGTCCAATAACCCTTTCCTCCATAATGACGCCTTTTGACGCCACCCCTTTACTCCATAATGACGCCTTTTGACGCCACCCCTTTACTCCATAATGACGCCTTTTGACGCCTGCGTAGTACCTCAGTTGAAACGATTTGACTACAAAGCGCTACAGTAGACCTAATAAAATTTGTATCCAATATGAAAAGGAATATCATAGGAATATCTGCCTTAAATTTAATAGATGAAATAGTTGTTATTCGCAATGCATTAATACTTTAAAGCATATTTTCAGCATTTTATTGAAAAGACCTATGCGAATCAAGTGGGCAAAAAAAAAATAATTCAATGGAGGAAAGGGTTAATGGACATTCTAACTGGTAAAGATAAAGATACAGAAATACAAAAGTCTTCATAGCATAGCAAAAGATTTTCCTTAGTTATAGCATACAAAACTATTGCCCTGTTTAAAAACACAGACAAGTAATTGAAGTTAGAGTTTTGTTTTTCTTATTTAAAGTATAAATGTGCACTATGAAATTAATTTCATTGAGATAATAAATACTATTCATTTTTATTCGCTTAGGATGTAATTGAATTGCAATGATAATTAAAATAGTGCCAGACCAGAGTTCTACCATCAACAAATAGTATAAAATATTCTAACTTCTATATTGAGATTTTTAAAGGTATTTGTTTTTACATATGGCTTCCTTATTAATATTATATTACCAATACACAACTTATACAAAATCTTAAATAAAAAATATAAAGATAAAACTAAGTTGATAACAATTAGATAAATAGCATAACATGAAACAATTGAACTTTTTTCAACAATTACAAAAACAACTGAACAGTAGAGTTTTCCTTTCTAAAGAACACATGTTTCATGTCTTTTTTAACTGTTGTTATATTTGTTTATACCTTTATTCCTAAATGTCAACCATTGAAAATGGAATGCAGGTCATGATTTCTCTTAATTCATTCTTATTATACCAAATTTATTTTTTGACAATAAACATATGTTCTTAAGATGCTCTACTGTTTGGAACAATCAAAGCTATGTTTGTTACAAAAAAACAATGCACATGAATCTTTTTACTCACAAGAAGCTGTTTAAATATATATATACATTTAAAATGAAATTACAAGCACAACTGCCAAGACCCAATGCTTAGAGGAAGTTAAATTTGATTTCGTCTAGATAAGCACTGAAATCGACTATCAAAATGATATTCTCTTGTTTACAGATAATGCTTTGTAATTGAAATTTATAAACTTATCGCTGTTAGGTTCGGTTCATCTTTTCCATGAAAAACATCCTAAAACTTAAATGAACAAGCCCTCAAATCACCCCCAACTCAACATAACAAAAAGTTAGAATATGTCTAAGATATTGAAAGATATTAAAATGACTCATTAAATTAGGAGTATTTTCACCAAATGATATACCTACTTGTATTCCACTTCTTCAACAAGTTTAACTTACCTGGTATGATGGTTGTTTCATAAGAACATTTGTAGCAACTCTATTAGCACAAACATGCCATAACCTGTACTCCAAGGGTGGATCAATGTCTTGGAAGTGATGGATGGCATGTTCCATATCATCTAGACTGATAAACAACAACTACAATGAGAGAAAAAATAAACAGCTTATCATATAGAGCTAGACTTTTTCTGTTACTGACATCTCATTATGCAGATTCTACTGGTTTCATTTCTGTTACTGGCATCTCATTATGCAGATTCTACTGGTTAAATTTCTGTTTTACTCATGTAGGGCAAGGCATGCATATGGAAAAATTTACAAGATAAACTACCAGTGCAAAATGATAACAATATTAATTAAATTGATTAAAATCATCTAGTTTATTGTTAGAAGTAGATAATTGTCACCAATATGAACTTTATGTTTAATAAATGAAAAAAATACATTGAATAAATCAACATTATAATACAATTTACCTGGACAGCAGTTTCACAAATGACTGTGGCTGATCTTGGGTTTTTTGTCAGCAGACCCATTTCTCCTATAATGTTACCAGAGGTGAGAAAATCAATCAAGTGGGACTTAATTGTCAACTGTGATCCTGAAGGTTTGTCTTCCAGTATGATGGGTTTACCTGGCTGAGTAGTAGACTCCAACTGAAAAAAAAATCAAATCAAGATTTATTTACATATGTTTATAGTAGTAACATTTGTATACATTGTACTGTTTTTGGATAACAAAAAAGCCTATAATTCAGTGGTTGTCATTTGAATCTGCGTTACATATTTGTTTTTCATTGATTATTTTTTACATAAATTAGTGTTTAAGTTTTCTCGTTTAAATTGTTTTACATTTTTCATTTCGGGGCCTTTCAAAGCTGACTATACGGTATTGGCTTTGCCCATTAGTAAAAGCCATACAGTGACCTATGATTGTTAATTTCTGTGTCATTTGGTCTCTTTTGAAGAGTTGCCTCATTGGCAATCATTCAACATCTTCTTCTTTGTAATACCATGAATGATAATGAACCAACCCCATACCACTTACCCTAACCATCCCAGAAACAATGATATAAATTCCACCAGGTGGGTCACCTTTATGTATAACCATTTAGACACTAGCCAGTACTTACCCTAACCATACCAGAAACAATGATATAAATTCCACCAGGTGGGTCACCTTCATGTATAATCACATCTTCATAGTTGTAGGTGATTAATTTGGCCTTCTCCTGTAAACAAATATATCAACATTAAGTATTAAAATATGTATACTAAAATCAAACATTATAAATTTCATGGTTCTTAGCCTTTTAGTTATGATGATATCTTCTTTTTTTTTCATTATTATACTTCTTGTAACACTGTTTAAATAACAAAAAGATGATTTTTTTAATGTTATTGGTTTAGATATTTCCCCCTTGACCTCATTACATTTTGTAAAACCATTATGCTTGAAAAATGACACCCTTTTAATAATGAATTCCTATAAACTCAAAAAAATATGGATTATATAGATTAAAGTTAATTTTTCCTTTGAGAGGAAACATTAATTGATAGAATTGTTTAAAACTCAATGACAGAATTGCTTTTTATAAATACTTTCCAAATACCAAATAAAATAGAGGAAACAGGACTAATTAATATACTTTAGAAATCCCCAAAACACAATTGCCCTATCAAATTCAATATAATCATCTGCCCTTGATTTTAAAAGGATTTTTTTCTGACACTTTTTTAACACGTTTAGCAACACTTCTTTTTTTGATAGTTTAATCTATAAATTTAAAGTTTAAAAATATTTCTGTTGTATATTGAATAAAACTTGATAAATATTTGTTAAACCAAAAGGTATTTTTGCAACATGCCAGAACAGACGCTCAGAAAAAGACGCCTGATCTACGTTAAATCATTCTATAATGACATTTGACCTGAAAATGATTTTGGAAGACCGTCTGCATTTTTACACAATATTTGTTCCACATGAGAATATGTTATCATTTAGGTTTTTGGAGATAACACTTTCTTTATTTACTAAGAACAATCGGCAGGTTTAGTCCTACCTTTATGTATTCTATAAGAGTAGGTTCATGTCTTAACCAGAAGACATTGTTTAACATTTTATCTGGAGGTATATTCCTACCTTTATGTATTCTATAAGAGTAGGTTCATGTCTTAACCAGAAGACATTGTTTAACATTTTATCTGGAGGTATATTCCTACCTTTATGTATTCTATAAGAGTAGGTTCATGTCTTAACCAGAAGACATTGTTTAACATTTTATCTGGAGGTATATTCCTACCTTTATGTATTCTATAAGAGTAGGTTCATGTCTTAACCAGAAGACATTGTTTAACATTTTATCTGGAGGTATATTCCTACCTTTATGTATTCTATAAGAGTAGGTTCATGTCTTAACCAGAAGACATTGTTTAACATTTTATCTGGAGGTATATTCCTACCTTTATGTATTCTATAAGAGTAGGTTCATGTCTTAACCAGAAGACATTGTTTAACATTTTATCTGGAGGTATATTCCTACCTTTATGTATTCTATAAGAGTAGGTTCATGTCTTAACCAGAAGACATTGTTTAACATTTTATCTGGAGGTATATTCCTACCTTTATGTATTCTATAAGAGTAGGTTCATGTCTTAACCAGAAGACATTGTTTAACATTTTATCTGGAGGTATATTCCTACCTTTATGTATTCTATAAGAGTAGGTTCATGTCTTAACCAGAAGACATTGTTTAACATTTTATCTGGAGGTATATTCCTACCTTTATGTATTCTATAAGAGTAGGTTCATGTCTTAACCAGAAGACATTGTTTAACATTTTATCTGGAGGTATATTCCTACCTTTATGTATTCTATAAGAGTAGGTTCATGTCTTAACCAGAAGACATTGTTTAACATTTTATCTGGAGGTATATTCCTACCTTTATGTATTCTATAAGAGTAGGTTCATGTCTTAACCAGAAGACATTGTTTAACATTTTATCTGGAGGTATATTCCTACCTTTATGTATTCTATAAGAGTAGGTTCATGTCTTAACCAGAAGACATTGTTTAACATTTTATCTGGAGGTATATTCCTACCTTTATGTATTCTATAAGAGTAGGTTCATGTCTTAACCAGAAGACATTGTTTAACATTTTATCTGGTGGTGGTATAGGTAAACTAGGTGGTGCATTTATTAGTCTCTTCATCATCTCCTCAACCATCTACAAACATAAAATATAAAACATCAAATCTCAACCATCTACAAACATAAAATATAAAACATTTAATCTCAAAAACTAAACCTAAATTCTACCCTCAAATAGCAAATATTTACTGATGCAAAAACTAATTCATCTCCAACTTCGAGTCAACAATTTTTGTACATATACATAAAACTGATCAAGTTCAACTTAAGTTTTTGACCAGGACTTTCAATAAACAGTTTTTTTCCATGTACAAGACACACCTTCTAGCAGTATAGGATAGTCTTGTCAAATTTCTTACCAAATTATTTTGTGTTTTAAGTTTTTGACCATGACTTTTAATGTAGAGTTTTCTTCCTTCTACCTGACAGATCTCCTAGAACTGGTGAATAATCAAGCCAAGTTTCCTTGCCTAAATCCAAGGGGTATTTATATCAGAGAGTGGAAACAACTTGTGATGGGCATACAAGCTGATAGCTTCTTTCGCATTGCGTCAATTAATCGGTGTGGCCCCAATTATAGCTTTTAACATTTTTCTAAATCTGGCACCATACTGCAAAACTGCTTGTACTACAACTAACAATTTAAATTAACACTAAATTCATCAGCCACATATACCTGCAAAGATTCCTCTTACCTTTTCTAACTTGTGGCCATCAGCTTCTTCCAGAATACCATCCATTAATAGTTCATGTATGCCATCACGTAAACTATTTAGAACACTTCTAATAGCTTGTCTTGTTTTTATGGATAAAGCAATATCTGGATGTTGTTTCTGTAACATACCTACAATATATAATTTAAAATTATTTCATTTTCTGCTTCTTTTTTTTATTAATGTTACGTGGGAATTAGTTTTTACAGTGAGAGTACCATCAAAATCATTAAACTGTAATTTCAATTCCTCTAGATCTGCTTAAGACATTGGTGGTACATAATGTTACACATGACTATATGTTGACATCTAGATGGTTTATTTTGTGTTGTTGGGTTGCCTTCTTATTGACATATACCCCACATCTCTCTTTATTCATATGTTTAAAAAGAAAAATGTTCAAAAAATATTTAACAACTGCAGTTAGAATACATTTCAGTCAGGTTAAATACTTTCTAATTTAAGATTTTACATGCAAAAGTTAATATGCGTACCAGAAGACATGGAGTAAACATCAATGAAAAAAAAACAACCAACCAAAAGTTTATCTAGAAACAAAATACAGTTAGTCCTCAACATTAGACAATTGTTAATACAATATGTTAATACCTACCTAGACATCTGATAACATCAAGTCTGCCATTGTCACTGGCTTGTTTTAATGATTTAGCAATTTCCCTCTGATCAACCATGTGATCTATTAACTTTCTGACTTCTTCCTCCCCAGCTACATAACCACGCCCAACATCATACCCATAACTCAGCTGTTGACTTATCAATAACTTCATCAGACCAAGAAATAATGGCACCAATGGCTGAAATAATCCATATAACTTTAAAAACACATAAGGCACAAATAATACAATTTTAAATTTCAGTGGTGTTTTTCAAAATAAATCGAAAAGTTAAAATTTTTGCAGAAGAATAAATTCCAAAGGAATTTCACAATAGAAGATATGACTTGTGTTACTAGGCATTTAATTTTTTGTCCTGCTAAATACATGAAATAAAGTTTTTGTCTCTATGAAATGTTTTTCTTTTTTTTTTTGCATAGTGAAATCGATTGACAACAATAAAGAAATTCAGTCAGGTCATTAAAATGTGTTTGACAACTCAAATTGTTATGATAAAACAATGTTCAGTACAAATAGGAGTTAATTTTTCTTAATAATAGTAGTTGTTGGTGTAAACAATATTTTATTATGATAAATACAAGTATATTTTATAAACACATTCACAATTAGGATTCAGAAACAAGCAACACATGCTTATATCAATCTGTGTCCTTGAATAATAGTTGTTGTTTAATCAAAATATTTTATTAGCGACAATAAGTTTTTTCAAAATATTAATCATACCTCCATTCCATTTTCGGGTTCATATAAAATAAACCAACAAGTGCCTATACAATCTGTATACAAGTGCCTATACAAACCTCTAGTAGCCTGAACAATCTGATGACTCTCAGTAAGATGAAGACCACCAGTACAATGTGTACAATGTGATGATTATTTCCATAGACAGATGGTAATGAGAAACTGAGGCATACGTCCACAATCCCAATAAATATGATTGCCAAACACAAATTGTTCCAACATACTGTGAAGTAATACTTCTTTACAAGGACTATCTAGAAAAAGAAAAAAAATATTGTATTATTTATTTTGACTGATTGGTGATTGTCTTGTACAAATTATTCTATAAAATATTATTCTTACAAATACTAAATAATTTCATAAAAATTTGAAGTATAAATGCTCATTTGTTTGTTTTTTTTTAGATGAGCAGATTTGTTTACGCAGTATGTCAATTTTAGGTTTTTCAGATAAATTTATTGATTTGGTTTTAATCATAAGTTAACAGGTAATAGAACACTTTTATTTAACAACCAAATATTGATGTCCCTATGCTTCCTTGTGCTTTACTGTCTATCTTAGATTTCATCATAAAGACTATTATCGCTATTTTGTTCATTTTTCCTTTGATCTTTTTTTGTGATATTTTTCATATCATGCTACTTGCTTGAGATGGAAAATGATTGCTAGAAACTAAGCAGGCACGTGGCGTTGCTAACGAAATTGACATGAAATTGACAACGTCGTCATAGGTAAAATAGCGATAAACAGATTATCATTGCTTATTTAATCCTAAATTCTCACTTCTGCCAATAGATTATTGTGGGTTTTCTCAACGAGATGATTTTATTGCTCTAGTCCTATAAGACAACTTATTTTTGCAGATACTTTATTTTGCATTTTGCCCTTTCTAGGCCACTTCACAGCTCCTTTCTAGGCCACTTCACAGCTCCTTTCTAGGCCACTTCACAGCTATCTAATTTCATAATTTACAATAACATTTGAAGTAGATAAATAGGAGAGATCCAAGTTTTACCTAATATTCACAGCGATTTATATTTGCAATAATTTTCCTCTTGCAAAAGTCGTGAAAATGATTTGGTTTACAGTATTTGCAAGTAAATATGTTATCTTACCTTAGCTACTGCTTCCACTATATAAAACGACACAAATACAACATTTAATGACCTGAAGATCTCCTTATGATCATGAATGGCGTCTAAATACTCGCTAATAACAGACAATGTCACATTAGCCATGTCCAAGGCAATTACACAGTACAGAAATATACTGAATGCTGCGTGTTTGAAGATTTTGTACAGAACTGTAAGACATGTTGACTTTGGTGGTTCAGGTATCAGTTCTACTACAAATCTTTTAAAGAACTTTTTCTGAAAAAAGAAAAAGATATACATATACTTATACTTCAGTAGGATTATTTAAGGAATTTAATGAAATTGATATGCACAATAATCTTCATTTGAATTTCTTTTAAATCTATTAAGTTCCAAATATTTAGGCTTTTGAAAGAAACTGGTTTCAGAGTACAAATGTATATTTTTGCACTTTTTCTGTACAATGGCTTTATGCATTCTTTGTTCCCCAAAAGTTTTTTTCAAGCAAGACAAATCAATTTACAAATTAAAATTAGACAAGGTAATATTATTCACCAATTTTATGTAGATTTTGGGTATTTCCCAGCTTTTCTTCACATCTTCAACATCAACAAACCTGAAAAAAATTTAAAATAGCATATATTAAACATAAAATAATGAAATAAATGAACCTCATCATTTCCTAAGAACTGGTACTGTCTTTTCTTAATCATTAACTTCAACATTGACATGATTAAATTCCTATTGTTTCCTTGGTTGTTCTTAACAAATAAAATTGAAACAAGTGAAACTGTGAGCTACTGCTCACTTAATACTCCTAAAGAAATATTTACTGGTCTAGACCAAGTGTGCTTACATTTTTTGAACTTTTAAGTTTATAGAACATCAAACAGTTAACCAATTTAAGAAAATACATTTTTACTGCATTTAAAATCAGAGACAATATAACATAAACATTCTCTGTCTGTTTACTTGTTTACTATTAAAATTTATATTAATGACACATATGAACTGTAAAGGTCAAGTAATAAAGAATAATGATACCCCACAGCAAGTGGATAATTTCAATATTGTAAAAATATGTAAATTTCAGTAAACAGTGATGAATCTGAAAATTATCACACTGTATAGCTGACTTATATAAGCCCTGAAACTAAATTTCAGAAATCCTTGTATTGTAGTTCCTGAGAAAAATGTGCTGAAAAATATTCATGGGACAGATTAAAAGACAGATAGATGGATGGACTGACGGATGGATGTATGGACAAACATAGGTAAAACAGTATACCCCACTTTTTTAAAAGCTGGGGTATATATAAAAGCAGGAACTATAATTAAAACGGGGTATTTACCTGCCCTTTTTATCAGCAGCTATGTCGGTACATTCCTGTAATTTTCTAACACCTTCTCTGGATATCATTCCTTGTTCAAACTGTCTCCAATAACTCATCTATTGAATAAAAAGCATTTTGAATTTCAAAATTTATAGGTTTATATTTAAAGCCAGGAAAATATTTTGTTCTACAAATACATGAATAATATTGTGACACATGGAATGCCATTTATATTCTAGCCAAACAAGAATGTGTCCAAAGTACAGGGATGCCCCACTCGCACTATCATTTTCCATGTTCAATGGACCGTGAAAATGGGTAAAAAATATAATTAGGCATTAAAATTAAAAAGATCATATCATAGGGAACATTTGTACTAAGTTTCAAGTTGATTGGACTTCAACTTCATCAAAAACTACCTTGACCAAAAACTTTAACCTGAAACTCGCACTTTCATTTTCTATATTCAGTGGACCGTGAAATAGGGGTCAAAAGTTTAATTTGTCTTTAAAATTAGAAAGATCATATCATAAGGAACATATGTACTAAGTTTCAAGTTGATTGGACTTTAGCTTCATCAAAAACTACCTTGACCAAAAACTTTAACCTGAAGCGGGACAGACGGACGAACGAACGAACGATCGAACGGACAGACGGATGAACAGACGGACGAACAGACAGACCAGAAAACATAATGCCCCTCTTCTATCGTAGGTGGGGCATAAAAAAGATTCCATCTAGAAAGATATTCAAAATCTGTGCAGTCTTGCTAATGAAAACAGTTTGAAGATGCTGGATCAGTTATTCATTTTATTGCAGGAAAAATGAAACCTTTCTATAAAATGAGTATTTCTTTATCAGGCTATTTATATGTTTGCAAGTTAACCTGTCCTATTGTAAAATCCTATAGGTATTGTCCTCTGTAGAGATATTATTCAATGCATATAAGACCCCTGAAATTTCTCCTTGCACAGACTATCATTCATTGATTAATTATATTGGTCAAAACATTTAACTCTTAGTAATTGATTGATTGACTTTCTTTTCAGCACTATTGTGCTATTTCTTGGATGTTTAATTTTATTAATGCTGGAAGCCTGAGAGTGAGTGCTCTGAGAGAGAACCTTCAATCCTGGGAAGTTAAACTCCTAAATTCATGAGAATTTTTGGTTGAAACAAATAAATGATGTTAAAGATTTTATTAAAAGTCATGACTTGAAACACAAATTTTCCAGCAATGACTTTACAAAGAACAATCATTTCAGGAATGAATTTCACTTTTCGTTCTCAAAATTAAGTTTTGAATGTTAACTTTGACAAACTCTGCAGGAGAAACAAAATGAACTTTAAACTATTGTTCATAAGTTATAATCCTGTTCAGTGTTGTTGACTCTATTTTACAAATAAACATTGGCAAAAAATCATACCATGTCTTATCTTCTTATTTTCAAATATAAGCCTTATACAAACTGGAAAAAGAATAAAGAAATATTGAAAACATCTTATAGGGTATAGCATAGCACAGCCTTAATTCAATTCATATGCTGCATCTATTATTTGCTGAAAATGCAATAAAAATGTCATATATGTGTAATGATATTTTATAGATAACTAAGTTTTAAATAAAAAAATTGAAGGCACTGAAACAAGTCTCACATTTAGCTTGGCAAAACCCGAGAGCTTTTTAGTGCAATAGATAATGAAGCTATTATTAAAAGCTTTAAAATTGATTAAACTGTTCCAAAATGTTTTAAAAACAGGGATGAACCAGTATATCCCTTTCTCCTTTGGAGCAGGATAAACCAGTTTACCCCACCTTCTTTTGGGGCATAGGTATAATAAAGTATAAAACAATAATACATGTCCATAAGCACCATGCCCTCCTTGCCCTTTTACAGTGAACTGGAATCTAAATAATCCTAATATAACATTTATTTTTAAATGTTCTAATCACAAATTAATATTCAACTACCTTGAACCAAAAACTTTAACCTGATACAAAAGAGAAGGCCAGACACATGCACAAACTGGAAATCCTAATTCCCCTACTATTGTAGGAGAATACTGAAGATTCATTTACCTTGTGGATTGAAGGGGAAAAAAAATTCTGTGGAAACTGTGGATTCATTATTTTCTGTGGGTACCAATTTAAGTTGATTACAGAAAACTTACATTTTCATGGATATTTGATTTGGTTGTTATGTCTGAATACAACCAGTCTGGATAGAAAATTTATAAATACATTTGAATCTGTGGTTCACCAGTACCAAAGAAAACCATAAAAAACAGTTTTCAAGGAATAATAATGAATCCACAGTATTTGATTTCATTATTGGCCAAAGTCTACAATCACATTTATCAAAAATTTGTACTTCATTTGAAATTTAAATTAAGTGGTTAATACTCCATTTGAAATTTAAATTAAGTGGTTAATACTCCATTTGAAATTTAAATTGAGTGGTTAATATATACCCACATAATCAACATAAATTGGTAGTCCACGAATATTAATGAATCTACAGTAATTGGTTAAATTAAATCTTTTAACGTTCAAAAACTTTATTCCAAAGAAAAGGAATAACTTACTTTTTCTGCTGTCAGCATTCTAAGTATAGCTGCGTTAGTTATATCTTCCAATTCCTTCGAGGAAAAATGGTATTTTTGTGTATATTTGATTTCAAGGTTTGGCCAAAATCTACATACAAGATTATGGAAAATTTGTACTTCATTAGACATTTGAATTGGTGGTTCACAAATACCCCAAAAATGAACATAAATTGGTATCCCACGAATAATACTGAATCCACAGTATTAAGTTATATATAATCTGTTATAAAATCAATCAATTTCATGTCAAAGAATGATAATAACTTACTTTTTCCGCCTTCAGCATTCTAAGTACGGCTTCGTCTGTCATATCTTTCATTTCCTTCCTAGTATACATGCAGGGTAACTTACAATCACAGTCGGGACATATGGCGTTAGGTCGAATGTCTAAAGAATCATCTATTTGTGCCTGGAAATATATATGTAGTGTAAGGGCTATTCCAGTAAAAAAGTATATGGGGGTTAGGGGAATTAAAAGGCACCCTTTTTTTTAGTGCAATCATCCATATCATTGCATTTTACTATGCATTAGTTTTAAAGAAGATGATGGAATTTTATTTCTCCTTTGGATATCGATGGGAACTGTGTGCCACCAATACCACAGTGTATGCCACCCCATCAACATTGAAGCGGTTTTTTTTGGAGATGGCTTTCAAAATATTTGTCTTGTACTTTCATATCACATTGTAAGATTGAGATTTTCTTTTTCGAAAGGCAGCTTTCTTTTTTCATCAAATAGTAACAAACTGATTAACTCCAACATATAACTTTTTCCCAAAATATGTTTGGTTTCAATTTGCCTGACTGTTTCAGAGGAAGCGCTGAATTTTTAATTGTCTTACAGATAAATGGACAGACTTCGGGACAGCAGAATCAAATAGAAGCCTGGTATCATAAGAAAAGCACAAAAAAACAGTACCTCTGTACTTCTTAGCAAAATAAAGAGATTGCATTTAATACCAATATATATTTTGTAAACCATATTTGATCATTTTAATAAAATTCAAACTGCAACAATAATGTGTTAATCTATATTTCTTGTTACATAATAACCATTTACAATCCATTATATGAATTATATGAAAGACATTGATAAATTAAAGTATTAAAATTTCAACCTGCCTTACTTTGAAGGACAATCTTATTACACCCCCTTTCCTAAAACCCTGGATCTGCCAGTGCAGATCTGTCAGGTATATTTCACTGAATGTTTATAAAATGCAACTCAAACAGTCAAACTGCAATCATAATGTTATCTTTTATATTTCTTGTTACATAATAACTATAAAGAATCCATTTAATGAAAGACATTGATAAAAGTGTTAAAATTTTAACCAGCCCCGCTTTGAAAGACAATCTTATTACACGCAATTACTTCCCTTTTACTAAAACCGTGGATCTGCAAATATATGTCATTGACTTCATGTTAATAAAATGCAACTGAAACTGCAATAATGATGTATTTTTCTATATTTCTTGTTACATAATTATCCTAAAGAATACATTAAATGAATGATATTGATAAATTGTTAAAATTTCATGCTTTGGGGGAATACTATTACGTGCAATTACTTCCAATTTCCTAAAACCCTGGATCTACTAGTGCAGATAGGTCAAATATATTTCATTAAACTCATGTCAATAAAATGCAACTGAGACTGCAGTAATATTATCTTCAATATTTCTTCTTACATAATAACCAAAATGAAGACATTAAATGAAAGCATGGATAAAAGTGTTAAAATTGTAAACTTGCTTTGTTTTGAGAGACAATACTATCACACGCAATTACATCCCCTTTCCTAAAAACCTTGGTTAAATGTATTTCATCGAACTTACAATCCTGTTTAATCAAATTTGTTTGTAATTGAACTTAAACTAGACACTTTTAGATTTAGCTATGCATTTACTCACTTATTTGTTTTATTTGATTTTCACAGAAGAAACCAAGTATAAAGCATAGATCTTGCCTTATTAAAGTATCACCCCTGATTGTGATTTTTAAAGGGTCATTTAGATAAGATCAAGACACTTTTCATAAGATACCTCTTCATCTGTTGTTTTATAAGGATCTACTATTTCACTGGACTTCTCAACTGTATCCCAGTCAGCATCAGCTAAAAATCTAAATGGAGAAAAGATAAGATAGATATTTGCTATGAGAAATAACACTATGAATTTATTTTCAATGTGATTTTCTTTTCCACCAAAAATACCTATTGGGTGTCATTCTTATTTCTAAAAATATCTCATATGTTTGTTTGCTTAGTTCTCTTTTTTGGTAGTTTTAACAGCACTCCATATCAATATTTCTAAATTCATTGTTTATAAGTTTTCACACTGTATACATTTTATCTTATAACTGAATCAGTTAGCAATTCTAGAACATTTCAGTCTGTTTTATATCAAAACTTTTATCTCTCATTAGGTCATTTCTTAATTTTTTTGCCATGTATACCTTTCTGTTTTTACATTATACTAAGATCTTACAGAAGAAGTGAGTATGCCAAACTGTTCTGTTTTAATAAACTGAGTTATCTTTCACATATCTTTTAGATATCTTAGTGAGTTTTCATAATTTACCTGTCTGTTTTCAACATATTCAGGGTTTTATCTCTAACATCTTGTAGAAATCTCAGTGAGTTTGCCATGGCCATTCTTTTGGCAGGTGATGTGTCACTCATTCCTGAAAATTGTTATATAGAAAGTTTAATTAACTGAACAAGATTATAAATAATGGAAAATTACTGCTAAAAAATTTCAACGCACACCAATTTTCTGAAGTTTATACCATAATAAGTTTTGTTGTACGGTGTCAAAAGCTTTGTGCATGTCTACAAAACACATATATGTCGATTTTCTAGAAATTTTATGATCGCTTAAGAAGGAATATAGAGAATGGATATGTTCTTCACAGCTTTGACCTCTCCTGAACCCATTTTGTTCGTCACATAAAACGTTGTTTTTCTCAAGCCAGGTACTTAGAAGGTGATTGAGAATATTGCAATAAATTTTACAAGTCACTGAAATTAAAGTTATCCCCCTGTAATTCAATGGTTGTCTTTCATCATATCTTCCACTAGTCCACTGAGTTGGAACTCTACCAATGTTGAAACACCCACTTATAATTTGGAATAAAAGATTTACTGGGGTGTCATTTTTCAAAACTTGAGCTGGAATATCGTCTATTCCAGCTGCCTTACGCAACTTTGCACGTAATACTGCCTGTAAAACTTCCTCTCTGGAGAAAGGTTCATTTAACGGCAAAAACTTGGACTTGAATCAGTATTAAAGGTAGATTCATCAAGATCTGAGTCAGTTACCATTTTGATGGAATAAAGTCTGAAAATCGTTTTTCCATTTGTTAAGTACAACATTTTTATCCGTTGCCTCGTTTCCATCCTCATCCACTATAGCTAATGGTATACAACGTTAACGGTTACTAGCGATGCCTAACTTTCCTATTGACTTCCAAAAGTTGCGTTGATTAGTCTCATCGAGTTTGACTTCAAGTTTCTGTCGCTCTTGATGTTGAAATTGTCTTTTAAATTTTCTGTTTAAGCGATCAAAAGTTTTTATATCTATATAATACAATATTCTTCCTTCAGTTTACGTTTTGTATAGTTCGAACGGGTGAACCATAACCATTTCTTCTCAGATTTGCATACGCTTTTCCATTGGGCTGAAAGATTTTCATTCCAATACGGTTTATAACACATTTTCTTACGTTTATCACAACCAGCAGCATTGTTACAAGTTGGTAATTTGTTATTGATTTCACAATTAACTAAATCCTGAAACTCATTGTATGCATTTTGCACGTCATTTGATATTTCTATATAATTTTCAATTTTCTCAATTGTTTCAATTAATTTCCCCTGAATTTCCTGATTCAATAAGAAATTACTAGGAACTGCTCCATAATGATATTTTATAGGTGTATTACTGATTGGTGCATGCTGTGAATTCAGTTTTAAATCGACAGATAATTTAAAATCACAATAAAGCAATGAGTGATCCGGTCAACTATCAGGAATATATGTAATATCATAAGAAATTTCTGACAACGATACTATTTTGAAATCACTGATAAATTCCATACCCTCGTAGGGAACACATATGTAATCTACTACTGATTTACCGTTTGTTGATATACATGTAAATTTGTTATCCTTATATCGTCCATTTTACATTCCAAAATTGACATCACTTAAAAAATTCACGAAAACATCTCCATGGTGATTTTCTACATGATCTATAACATTTCGTGGTTTCACTAAATCGACGCCTTCTATAAAATCAGAATTTACACCTACACGTGCGTTCATGTCACCGCATATCCGCATATAAATATTTTTCCTTTATGTTGGTATGAATATATTTGGTTTAAAAAATTTTGAAAATAAACATCGGCATCCATTGGCCTACATGTGTCAGCAGGGGGTTAATAACATGCCACAACGTAGAAGCATTTTTGGAAACTTATCTGAAAATTCCAACCACATTATTCCTTCCGTAGTATCATCTATAATACCAATATTAAATGAATTCAATAATTCTTCTTTCACGAAAGCACCAACCCCTGCTGACCCTCGGGTTGCTTTTTTGTGTATATATTTCCTATTACTACCATAAAATCTAAAACCATCAACAGTTAAAAACTCATCTACACGTAAAAATGTTTCAAATATACATAAAATATGACAATTCGAATAATTTAGCAATATTTCCTATTACTACCATAAAATCTAAAACCATCAACAGTTAAAAACTCATCTATACGTAAAAATGTTTCACATATACATAAAATATCACAATTCGAATAATTTAGCAGTTTCTCGCGGAATATTGAGTTGTCATTCGTTTTGGTGGACCATCCCCTGCAATTCCATACACCAAGCCGCAGTATGTCCTATGTTTCTTTAGGTAACAGTTGTTTTCCTTAGAACTTGAAATTCTTTTCCTTGCCCATTTCTTTGAGAACGGTTCTAACGGTACTTTGAAAGTTCCTCGTTTCTGGCGACATGTCATTCTCAATGTAGACATTAGCATAAATACAATTGTTTTTTATACATTCGACATCTCTTCACACATTATGAGGTTTTAGCATGTATCTTGTAAGAATTTTGTATGCCATAAAGCAAGATAATCATAAAAGTCATACATTGACCAAGAGTTTCTAAGTTTTTACATCATTTTGTATCTGGTGAAAAGACATCTCATTGGCAATCATACCACATCTTTTCACAATACTTCTAAAAAATGTTGAACCTTTTAGCCACAAATTCTCTCTTTTTCACAGTGATATTGTTGGCTTTTTTCAAAACTACCTTTTCCCTTTTTTATCGGGAAATTATGCGTCATTTTCCTCAAATTGGGAAATTTAAAATAAACCATGAATTTGACTGAAACTTCAATTTACAGACCAATTTTCAAGAGTCAAACCCTGCTTTAAAATAGGACCCCATTTTGTCAGTGATGAAACATAAATAGGCCCTCAAATATGTGCACATATAGTTATTTTAGACATGTAAATTGTTTAAATGAGTGTTTTTCAGTTTGTATTCATGCACAATTCCTACTGAGACTGCACTGTTTGGGAAAAAAGTTGTCTTTTTGGGAATAATTTTGAGCCATTTTTTTTTTCAAATTGGGATACTTCTACAGGGGAAAAAGCCTTTATTCTCCACTAATTTAAGGCAAACAATATCACTGTTTCAGCATAGTGATATAATATCTACACTCTGATAACATGAATTGAACCATGCATCCTAGCATTACATCAACACAGATGAAGAACAAACATTGGTATGGTTATTATATATTTAAAATGTGTCTGTAAGACTTCTCTTTATATATTTGGGTATAGATATGTTTCATGGGCAATATATGCTAAATTTTCATAAGAAATAACTATGATGTCGAAAAAATCGTAAATGATCTACTTCCTGATAATACTGTCACCTTTGATATATGTCAATAAAATAGCATTATGTAATAAAAGTTTTGAGCATGAAAACTATAGAAAGAATTGTAAGTTAATTATATGTTCATACACCAAACAGAAAATAATTGTATACCATTGGAGGAAAACAAGTAAAATATAACACTGTTAATCAATCACAATGTTTTGTTACTAGCTTTCAGACATTCTTCCTTGAATGCTTTAAATTATGAAATTTCAAATTTATGTAATTCAAAATTTAAACACCAATTGTCAAATAACATTATCAGCTGTAAAACTTACCTAACAACTTGAGTAGTCCAACAACTGTTGTAGAATTTATCAGTAAAGTTAGAAACACAATGCCTGATACATGTACTAATACCTAAAAATATAAAAGGATTTATGTTAATTTGTTTTTTAGGGGGTATTTCTCTCTCTTTCAGTCATGTTTTTTTTTCTGTAAAAGAACACATTTTTAATTGAAATAATTCATTTATAACCATTGAAATATTATGAGCTTAACCTACTTACTGTCTTTGCAGTAAACCAGAGGGTAGTGATTAGATTCATCACACAAGCTCCTCTCTAATTAACAAATTAGTAAATTGCGAAGGTTTTTTTTTCGATTTATAGACAGATTGTATCTGTTGAAATTTTCAGATGTATCATTTAATTCAATGTGCAAATGGTTGACAAGCTGAACAATTTTTGTATTATACACAGCAATGGTTACATTGCTGTTCACTACTTTTTGAGTATTGCTTATATCAAACATAATGGTTACGTTGCTGTTTACTTCTTTTTCAGTATTGCTTATATCAAACAAAATTTTAAGGAGGGGTGAATTATCATGCCAAGTTACATAACTCCTGCTCCAAGAGACATATTTTTTATCTAAGGTTTGAGTATTAAAGTTGATCAACGTTATTGACCTTGACCTTCACTGTAGGGTTTCTTATTTGTACATGCAACACCTCCAAAAAGTGGTACATTGTATATAATCATAAGTCTCATTACTAAAACTCTCAAGGTTTGAAAGTTAGAGAGTAGCATTTATTCTACATACACACATGATAGACGAAGTTGAACTAAGTTATTGACCTTGCCACTAACTGTAGGTTTTTCCTCCTTGTATACTCAGCACAATTTTTGGTAGAGGTGAATAATAATGTCAACTTTTGATACCAAAGTCAAGGGGGTTTGAAAATTAAAGAGAAGAAAGGAATATATATAGGACTGATACAAGGCTGAACAAACTGGTTACTTGAGGCTTTCTATCAGTCGATCAATGGGGGCCATAAATAACACAAAATTAACCCATAACTGCTCGAAATAAACCACAGCTGTTACTTTAGTTATGAATATAAAACTGATTTTGAAATATTTTACCCTGACTCCTACTCTCTCCTGGTCAATAGTATCATGGTGTGCCACTTGTAATGCCAGCGCCAGACTTACAGCACCACGTAATCCTCCCCAAGTCATCACTATACCTTCCTTCCACGACATACCATACCCAGTATGGCGTAATATAGGACTAAATATAGCTATCACTAGACCTCTGAAATGTAAAAAGACAAAAGTCATCACTATACCTTCCTTCCACAACATACCATACCCAGTATGGCGTAATATAGGACTAAATATAGCTATCACTAGACCTCTGAAATGTAAAAAGACAAAAGTCATCACTATGCCTTCCTTCCACGACATACCATATCCAGTATGGCGTAATATAGGACTAAATATAGCTATCACTAGACCTCTGAAATGTAAAAAGAAAAAAGTCATCACTATGCCTTCCTTCCACGACATACCATACCCAGTATGGCGTAATATAGGACTAAATATAGCTATCACTAGACCTCTGAAATGTAAAAAGACAAAAGTCATCACTATACCTTCCTTCCACGACATACCATATCCAGTATGGTGTAATATAGGACTAAATATAGCTATCACTAGACCTCTGAAATGTAAAAAGACAAAAGTCATCACTAAACCTTCTTTCCACGACATACCATATCCAGTATGGCGTAATATAGGACTAAATATAGCTATCACTAGACCTCTGAAACGTAAAAAGACAAAAGTCATCACTAAACCTTCCTTCCACGACATACCATATCCAGTATGGTGTAATATAGGACTAAATATAGCTATCACTAGACCTCTGAAATATAAAAAGACAAAAGTCATCACTATACCTTCCTTCCACAACATACCATACCCAGTATGGCGTAATATAGGACTTAATATAGCTATCACTAGACCTCTGGAATGTAAAAAAGACAAAAGTCATCACTATACCTTCCTTCCACAACATACCATATCCAGTATGGCGTAATATAGGACTAAATATAGCTATCACTAGACCTCTGAAATGTAAAAAGACAAAAGTCATCCCTATAACTTCCTTCCACAACATACCATATCCAGTATGGTGTAATATAGGACTTAATATAGCTATCACTAGACCTCTGAAATATAAAAAGACAAAAGTCATCACTATGCCTTCCTTCCACGACATACCATATCCAGTATGGTGTAATATAGGACTAAATATAGCTATTACTAGACCTCTGCAAAATAAAAAGAATAGGTTATCACACCTCAGAATTGTATAATTTCAATTTGGTTGTTGTAAATCCTTGGCTTTCAAATATTCATAAGGCTTTAAGTGTCCCTGATGAAGGTAAATCCAGAAAAGAGCTTTGAATGATACATTAAATTTATTTTTATTTTTTTGACTGCAATTTTATAAACATTTTATTGACAGCTTAATAATAGGCATTCAGGCTCCAATATTGCTAGTTTTGAAAATGGATATGACAATCATTTTCTTGGATTTAGGAAGTGTATACACATATTGACAGCAATGCTTGTAGTTCTACAATGCAATAACTAACAACATACAGATACATGCCTGGCTTGTATTTAATTTTGATAGTTTGATTGTATAATGCAAAAGTTGAAATGATGGAAATGAGATCCATCAACGTTAAAGTAACTTCATACAATATATCATAGACAATTAGTATCATAAGTTGTTTCCCTTACACTGACCTAATCAAAAACTTTACAAATTGTTGAACCACTATTAAATCCACAAGACATTCAAGTCTCATTTCTGCCACACTGTCATAGACAGGACATGAGTCTTTAATTTCTACCTGTTCTTATATTTCAAATTAATATTACCTGATAACAAAAATTCCAAAATACAGGGAGAACATGTAAAACCAATCTAATCCATGAATTTCAAATATGGCCTTCTCTGATATCACCATGCCAACAATGATGAAAATCAAGGTGTTAGCTATATAGGCTAAGGTTTCCCAAAATCTGAAATATACAAATTAAAAATGTTTTAAACTTATTTTAATTAGATATGGACCTATCAAAAGAATGACTGAAAGTGCAATTTTGTCAAAATCATGCTAATTTCAGCTAAGGTCTTCTGGCTTTGCAAAATCTCCTCTCCCTTCAATAAAAAAGGTTCTAGGTAGTGCCCAGGAAATTATGAGAAAACCAGAATAAAATAAAATTCTTCGGCAAGTTTCACAGACTTTTGTCCATCCATTTCCCTGGAAGGGAATGATCACTTTGAAAATGCTTTTTTTCTGCTTTGAAGTGAAGTTTACTCTGTAGCTTAGAAATTGCATGTCTCTTTTTGGAGACATCATAAATGGTTATCTCCCAATGAATGTAATAATATAATTTGGGAATGCTTGGATCTTTATTTAACAAAATTTACCATAAAATCCATAAAATCATTTGTTTGATATTCAAATTTCTTTTCCAACTGATTAATCAATCTTTTCCAGTTTAAAAAGTGTTTTCATTTCATCATAAATTATTGAAAAATGATATTAAAGGAATGCTGGCATCTCAATTTTCCACTCTTTAAGGATAGAATCAACCAAAAAGTAAATTTGATATTAAATGTGAAGTTTTTTTTCCAACTGATTTATCAACCTATTTCTGGTTTGAAAACTTATTTATATTATCATTTACAACTGTTAAATAGATATTATAACAAGAATGTGTCCAAAGTACACGGATGCCCCACTCCCACTATCATTTTCCATGTTCAATGGACCGTGAAATTGGATAAAAAATATAATTAGGCATTAAAATTAGAAAGATAATATCATAGGGAACATTTGTACTAAGTTTCAAGTTGATTGGACTTCAACTTCATCAAAAACTACCTTGACCAAAAACTTTAACCTGAAACATGCACTTTCATTTTCTATGTTCAGTGGACCGTGAAATTGGGGTCAAAAGTTTAATTTGGCTTTAAAATTAGAAAGATCATATCATAAGGAACATGTGTACTAAGTTTCAAGTTGATTGGACTTCAACTTCATCAAAAACTACCTTGACCAAAAACTTTAACCTGAAACATGCACTTTCATTTTCTATGTTCAGTGGACCGTGAAATTGGGGTCAAAAGTTTAATTTGGCTTTAAAATTAGAAAGATCATATCATAAGGAACATGTGTACTAAGTTTCAAGTTGATTGGACTTCAACTTCATCAAAAACTACCTTGACCAAAAACTTTAACCTGAAGCGGGACAGACGGACGAACGAACAGATGAACGAACGAACGAACAGACGGACGGACGAACGAACGAACGGACGCACAGACCAGAAAACATAATGCCCCTCTACTATCGTAGGTGGGGCATAAAAATTTGCATCCCGATTTCCCTCTTTTATTTGGATATAAATTGACCAAAAGGTAAACTTAATAAAAACAAATATTTTGAAAACTTAATGTGTAGAATAATGTTTCATGATTAGCAGTCTTGAATTAACATAGATAGAAGTTCAAAATTTGTTTCATGATATTGAATTCAAAAATCACTTAATACAATATGCAATCTTTCCAAAAATTTAAAAAGAATCAAAGCAAATCTAAAATATTCACCTACATTTAATTTAGTTTTAATCATTCTAATTAAATTTTTGAAATTACTGACATGTGAAACAGACTCCTTGCCAGCTTTTATTCATAAAGAACCTTAATTACATAAAATACCAAACCTGTCCAAAATAATCAATTTCTAAAAAGAACAAAACTCTTTGATGGAAAGGTTATACTGATTTAGGGTTCAAGGACAGCATGTTTACATGGCATGTGTGATTATTTTCTTTACATGACACGAAAAGTGATATTTTATTTTAAGTTTCAAGCATTTTGCATGTTTTGCAATATATGCAGGGTGATATATCTGGTATTTTCACCTGTGTAAGAATTTCTCCACCTCTGGACTGATCATTGTTTTCTCTGCAGACATTCTGACGCCAAGTACCACAACTGCCAACACTCCAGACACTTTCAAAAATTCTTCTCCTAAAATAAAATAAATACAAGAAATATCAAGGCTGATTAAAATGTCAGATTTTGGTGTCACTCGGTTTTTCTTCATTTATCTCAATTATTACATATTAAGGAGAATTTCGCTCTCAGCATAAAACACTAATTCATCAAATGAACTGAGGAAAACCACACCATTCAATTGAAACATTTGATAATTCTTATCACTCTCATACATGAGTTACTAAAAATACCAGTACCATCATAACCATTGAGCTGTTTAGAGAAAATGGCACTAAATACAAATTTATAATGACATACTCAGGATACTGCTAAATTTTCAAAGTGTTTTTTTTTTATGTGATGGCAGATGCCCTAGCTTATCTCCTAATACATTATGCCAAATAAATAGCAATTTTGCCATTTCCAGAATCATAATCCTTGCAGTCATGCATGATTAATATAACTGATGAGTATATTGATATAAGTTAATTGAATGGCAGTGCTCATGAAACAATTGTCACCGGATCATCAAGCAGGTTGTTTCAAAACTGCAAACAAACAAACAAGTTTAGATCGATTGAATGTCATGTATGAGTTGTTCATGTATTTCTTCTCCATATATTTCAAGGTAACTCAATCTCTTTTTTTCCTATTGCAAAAAAACAATACCCCACATCTTTTATCTAAATTCTAAATTTATCTTACCAATATAGTACGTCAAATATGTTGAAGCTAGTGTGATTGTGATTTCTATCAAAGCATCGTTGAAAACTCTGGACAGGAAAAATAAAGTACATTTTGCCATGACGTAGCCCCATAGAGGTCCTAAGAGAGCTACTTGTAAGAAGTACAGCACTATTTCTCCACCTATAATAAAGTAGAAGGTCAATACCCCTGTAGTCAATTTTATAAGTTGTAAACAGCTAAAAAATTGTTTTTTGTTTTTTTACAATTTCTAAAAATTGATACAGTTTACATATAAGAAATACATATCAGGTAAGCCACTTTGAATGTATCTGTCCAATGACAGTTATTGTTTTTCTGTATGAAAATCCCAGAAAGAATTTGTGTTATGTTAAATCTTTGGTTATCCCTCTCATTTATTTTCAACTTTAATGCAGACTCAATACACAATCAATGAATGCATATGGTGACCTTGACTATATCGATTTACACAAAAGTTGACCTTAATTATATCACTATATATAGATAACTCTGTGTTGTTGGGTATCTGTATTATTAATAACACTTCACATTATCCAATCAACAATCAAAATCAATTATTATTATTTAATTTACATTTTCAATCATTAAAAGATATGCTATTTTATCAGATTTGAAAGAATCATGAATTTACTATTAAATATTAGTCATTCAGTGAAATAATGTATTTTTAGATATCATTTTGTCCTGAATATGTATGAAATATTTGCTGCAGGACATAAACAGATTAACCAAACAATAGTACATTATATATCCTTTAAATGAGACAATTTTATCACTTCATAGACAAAATAACAACATTAATAAACAATTTTTTTACATGCAACACATTTTTCTTTAATGAGTCTCGAGTAATAGTATTTTATAAGTATGTAAAGAATAGAATTAAAAAGTTAATCAAATTTTTACAAACATGCAATGCACAAAACTACCCTAATAAATTATGCATTCACAGATCACCTTGTCGCTGCACTAATTATAGATTTGCTTATTCATGCAAAACATGCAAAAATAATATAACTATAAAATTTCATTTTAGGTCACGGAAAACTATTCGACAGATGCAAGTTAATCGTAGTAATTATACTGGGAGCTCTTCACTATATCTGTAGTAAATACAAAATCAATTTTCACAGCTTGGACTTTTGAAGAATTTATACAATCTTTTTAAACTGTATTAATGCCTGCAAGTTGTGTAAGGAAATAAACAGATTTATGCATCATAGAATGTTTGACTGCACAAAATCTTGTATTTATGTATTACAATATAAAAACAAAAATTAATCCCTGATCATTATACAAAAACTGTAAAAACAAATCATACCATGCATACGTAAAATATTCTGCATATGTATTGAATTTTTAAAAGGATTATTGGAGAAATAAATCATGTTTTCAAAACTGACCTTTTAAGAGAAACCTTTTTAAAATAATATTATGTTACCTCCTACAATGTTTAAAAATCAAATAAAAAGACTTGCTGTACAGCATAAAGATAATTATTACGTCTAAGTAAATTGATGCATCATGCTTTACATTAGTGCATTTTTTAATCAAGGAAAAGTCATGCATTAGCTAATTTGCAGATTCAAACTTACAAGCAAAGAGATTGCAATTCAATCCCGAAGTCTGAACTACAACCCTCAGCCATTTTCATACATTATTACAAGCAATTCTATAAGAATAATGCTATCGAGCAAACAAATAGCTTTCCGGTTATAAAAAAATCTTTCTTAAAACCCAGCTATTTTCCAATGCTAATGCTTGATATCTACCCAAAAAAAAACATTCTACCCATCAAATAAGCAAGCAAATTTTCAGCTAAAATCTCAAAGAATAAAATCTTACCTATTTCTATTTAAGTAAAAGTTTTAAGAATATAAATAATAAACATCAGTGCTAAAAATATAGATATGTGGAGATAACAGAAAGGAACAGACAGAACAAGGACTGGACAACTGAAAATCTACTCATTAGGGCACAAACCATTTCTACACTATCAATATATAATGTACAAACATTAGTATCAGGTAGTGAACTCATCAGTGATGAGGAAAACGAAAATATTTTTAAAGTTGTACAAAGATTTATTTTAGAAACAGGGAGATTTGGTCCATAACAATTATCTTTATGTCGATGTCGATTTAGATGTTGAAACTTTGATTTAATGTTACCTTTTTTTCGGAACATTTACACATTTCTCAGATACATGAACCATAATTATAATAAAAAGAGTTGATCCCATTTTTCGATCAAACTGACTTCTGAGAAACTGGCAAACCACAGAATAAACATGTTAAATGTGAATTGTAAATTAGATTATACGAGTTTCTTATATACTATGTTCCTAATTTTGTCATTTTTTCTTAAGGGAGACGGATTTATATAAGTTTTTCTTGTTTCCGAATCCCTGTATTTATATTGTATATTTATATTTCATGCATTTTTTTGAATAAATATTGTTTAAACTAACTGAAAATCTACAAATTAAGTCCTATATAACCCACTTCATTTAATTTGTTTGTAACTGTCCAAAGTCAGGAACCTTTGGTTCAGTGGTTGTTGATGTGGTTCAAAGTGATTCTCATTTTTTTTTTATAAAGAAAAGATTTTCCTGTTTGAATGGTTTTACAATAGTATTTTTGGGGCCCTTTATAGCTTGTTGTTCAGTGTGAGCCAAGGTTCAGTGTTGAAGACCGTACTTTGACTTACTAGTTTGCTGGTTTACTTTTACAAATTGTGACTTGGATGGAGAGTTGTCTTATTGGCACTCATACCAGATCTTCTTATATCTATATACTATGTAAACATTGAAAGCACCAAGATTATATAAAATCCTGGGTCTAGTTACTGAGGGGATATAGATTAGTTTGGGACTTCATCATTTATCAAATATCTCTTTTTACAGTTAGTTATCATTGACAGATTTATCAAACATTTTATAAGCACATTTGCCCAGGGAAATGTTGTTTAAAACCCTTATTTGGCATATATATCAAACAGTTTATATAATATCAAACATGTGTAGTAAGTTTTAAAGTTGATGTGTTCACAAAATACCTTGAACCAAATCTTTAACCTGAAACAGGATTAACAGATGGACACACAGACATGACACACATAATGCCCCTTTACTATTGTAGGCAGGGCATAAAACACAAAATTTTTAAACATTAATAGAAACATAACTATCATTTTCAACAGAAATTTAAACAAAACTGTCAAACTGTTTATACCTTTTGAATGTATATCTGTAAAAGATGACAAAGAAAAGATATGTATATATGGTAGATCAAAGATATTAGATTTGAAAATCTGTTAAATCTCTTTCAAAATACATATAACCTGCTTTCTGCTTTATATCTAAAAGTCATATAAACTTTTTTTTATTTATATAATATAATATAATGTAATATAATAGAACTTTGTATAGTGTTCAAAGCAAGTTTGCATTAATCTAGAAATTTATCAAAGAAATAAATAAATAATTTCCTAATATGAAGTCACAATTGTTCAAATATCTATCAAATTTGAATTTGAGCTGTCCAGTTTTTTCCCTAAACATATTTAATCTGAATTGGAAATAAATATATAACTTGTATTAGCCCAAACTGTATAATATTGTGAATTAATTAATGTATGGACAAACTTCAAAGGATATTAGATGTATGGACAGAGAAGGGTAAATTGGTTTGCCCTTTATATAACATAGTGATACAGAAATACATTTAAAACAGCTTGAACCTCCCATTAAAATGTCATCAAGGTCAAGACAACATGGTCAAGAAAGATTAACAACCCTTTTTTTGTAACAAAATTAGATCCTTATCTGTGATAACATTTCTTTGGTTAAAATCAAAAAGAAATTGTTATAACTTTTAATCTATAATGTTTTTAAGATGATAAAGCACCATTATGTTATTTTTTTCAATCAATTTTACCTTCAAGCATAAAATGACGCATTCTTTCAACAATGTATAATTTGCTATTAAAACCAAAATTAACAAAATTGTGTGAAATGAAAAAATCATTTTAATATCACCACACAAATAATATCTTTGCAAAGATATTAAAAATGTATGAAAATTTTTCTAACAATAACTAAATAATTTTGAGAACCATTTAAGTGAAGATAATGAGTAACATTGTAACTTGCTTTGCCAAGTTGCCTTTGCCAAATTGCTTTGCCAAGTATTGTAAGCCTTGAGGTATTGTTAAATTTGCAGAACTTTTCAGTACAAATCCTGGGTATTGATAATCCATTTGGCAATGGTGTTACCATGGTTACAAACCAAATCATTGAGATATAGACCAAATAAGGCACTTAAGATTATATATTATATAAAAGTCATATAAATGTAAAAGCAAGTAAAAAGCTAAACAAGGAGGGGAGTGTAACACAGAAACATGGCAAAAGCTGAACAGATAGTAAGTTTAAATTTGTGATAATAATATCTTATTATAACTACTGAATGCAAGCAATATCAATTCAGCTATTTATCAAAATAAGACTTCTTTTCATTATAATAATTGTAAAATTTCTTAAATTCATTAGATTCATTTAGCCCTTATAATCAATTACTTCTGGTATCATGCTCTTGAGATTTTATCTTATTTTTGATACAGTAATTTTTTACACAGTAACAGGTCTCCTGCAGACAAAGGGCCAACAATTACACATTGAAATCTATCATTGATAGCCTATAAAATTACTATTGACTTATATACATTTAACAAAAAATAAAAAAAAAAAAAATTTCTTACTTTCAAATTTTGAATGAAATGTTCAAATGTTGATATCACAAAAAATTGCATTAAAAAACATTTGTTAATCTGGTGAAATCATGATTTGATGTTTCTAAAGATCCATATACGTGTTCTTTTATAATATCTCTTATTTCATGAACTTTAATCTCTAATATGATATTAACTTTTAAGAATAACATATACATCATATTGTTTACCTGAGATTCCAGAATCTTCTGTGGTCAGCTTGAGAAACACATTAAAGAACACAATTGCTGCACCATCATTGAGAAGTGACTCCCCCTCAATCACCATTGCAAGTTTCTTTGAGGCACCTGATCATATAAGTCATCAATTACGTTTTAAATCTTTACATCATAGCTTTTACATTATAACTATCATTAATTCAATTTCTGACCACCCATTACATTGCATTACATTCTTGTTAAGTTAGGTTTAATTCTATATATAATACTCTTTGAATATGCACATCATTTTGTCAAACTGATCATATAAAATTGATTGGTTGCTGGACAAGGAAGTCCATCTAACATGTCTTATTATAAAGGGCTGTTCTATAGAGACATACATGGGACACAGGGAAGGTACATTAAAATCTCATCAATGTTTTTGCACAGTGAGAAAGTGTACAAGACACAGATCAATAACTGTCCCTGAATTTTGATAATTTCTCTAAAATTGGCTTTTTTCTGTGGAAAAAAGATTGTTTCAAAGACAAATTTAAGGAGTACAAAACAATATATTTATAGGGCATATTCCAAATATATCTGACTTTGTATGGTTTCAGAGAAGTTGCCACTCAATAAAATCAGTCTCTTTCTTTAGTAGTAAAGATATCCTAATTCTTAAAGTGCCTTCCCGGGTACCATGTATGTTTTAATGGAATAGCCAAGATTAAAACCAAATAGAAATCTTAGTTAAAAACAAATTGACAGGATCGTCCTGATGATGACCTTATATTTTGAATTTAAAGTCTAAAGGAACATCTAAAACATACAAGAATTTAATTTTACCAAGTCTATCTTATAAAGACAGAACAGATAGTTAAGCATGTGTCTCTATCTATTAGAATAGTAGATTCTATTAATTACAGTTGACCCTGTTTTAGCCTAGAGTGCCAATTTTAATAAAATTTGAAGTCTCTCTTCTTATCAAACCATAATAATAACAATATATAATAATGATAATATAAATTTGTATTTAGAGTTATAATAATATTTATCAAGTGTAACAGATGTAATAATGTAAATTCATCTATGCTAATTTGTGTAAAAGATTATAAACTTTTCAACTCTTCTGTACAACTTAAACTTTCTAATATCATGTTTTCTTTACAAATGTGACATATCAAAATACTTGTATTATCATTTTATTTTGAATTTCATAAAACTTTAATTCTTAAAGTACGTGAGAAATAAATTTTCAGTTCAGGATGTTCGTCGGTAAAACTCTTAAAATATGTATTTTATCAAAAAATACATGATTTTAATCTGTTAATGTATCTTTTGGTCAAAAAGAATAACAACTTTAATCATCTTTCTAAATATACAGGCATGCTGGCACTTATATCAAAATAACCATCAACAGATTTTATCCATGTGTAAAAAAAATTAAGCCACATGCACTTTTTTGAATTAATCCTTTCCGTCTTAATTTACATGTAAAATATCATGTTCAATTCATTTTCCTGTGAAAATATAACTTTATATAACCTAATTCATCTATGTTATGCAAACAACCGAACTATTAGAGAATGCTTAAAATAAGAATGATATATAGTGACAGACTTAAGTCTAGTGGATTAGGATTAAAACTCCATAGTTTTTTAATGTTTCACCAAAAATGAATGTGAATTCATTGATGAGTAAAAAATATGCATGAAATGAAACTATTACTGAAATATTTAACAGATGACATTTATACAATTCTACTACATCTTGTAATTATAAATATAGTTATATAATCAATGAATATTCAGACGCACATGCTAATAAGGGTCAGATTAAAGGTACTCTTTTTTTCATTTTTTTTTCAACTTGCACAGCAAATAACCTGATCATGAATAATAAATACTGGGAATTATTTCACCATAGTTTACAAAAAGATGTGTTTGCGAAAACAAATGCCCCAATCTATTGAATTATGGAAGAAATGAGATATCATGATAATATCTGAACTCAATAAGTAATTTACCCAGCCGATATTTTTTCATAGGGTTCTAATATACTCAAGATTAAAATGGCTGCAAATGATAGAACATTTTCCTGCTTTATTAGTTCCCTATCATGACTATGAAAAAATATCTGTCAGGTGACTCCCCTTACACACAATCACAGAAGAGGAACTGATTTCAATAACACTACTGAAGATTGTATCAATATCATAATAGTAATAATGGGCGGTAAAAATATCTTCAAGAAAATGTACAGGAATTTAAAATTTTGCTATACGTCACTATACCTAGATCACTAAGTAATGCCACAACTGCCACAGGATCAGTGGCACTTAGTATAGAACCAAACATCATTCCTTCATTCCAGTTCCATCCATATGTAAACAGATATCTGGCCAACAAGCAGGTAAAAACTGATGCCAAAGCTGAAAAAAAGACATCCATATGTAAACAGATATCTGGCCAACAAACAGGTAAAACATGATGCCAAAGCTGAAAAAAAGACATCCATATGTAAACAGATATCTGGCCAACAAACAGGTAAAAACTGATGCCAAAGATGAAAAAAAGACATCTATATGTAATCAGATATCTGACCAACAAGCAGGTAAAACCTGATGCCAAAGCTGAAAAAAAGAGCTGAAAAAAAAACCATCCATATGTAAACAGATATCTGGCCAACAAACAGGTAAAACCTGATGCAAAAGCTGAAAAAAAGACATCCATATGTAGGCAAATATATCTGGCCAACGAACAGGTAAAAACTGATGCCAAAGATGAAAAAAAGACATTCATATGTAAACAGATATCTGGCCAACAAGCAGGTAAAAACTGATGCAAAAGCTGAAAAAAAGACATTCATATGTAAACAGATATCTGGCCAACAAACAGGTAACAACTGATGCAAAAGCTGAAAAAAGACATTCATATGTAAACAGATATCTGGCCAACAAACAGGTAAAACCTGATGCCAAAGATGAAAAAAAGACATCCATATGTAATCAGATATCTGGCCAACAAACAGGTAAAACCTGATGCAAAAGCTGAAAAAATTCGTAAGGGTTCCACGGAACCCAGTGTCTCGCCTACTTTTGCTGTTAATCGCAGACTCAACAAAAATGAGGAAAAACATCAATAAAAATTTCCCTCTCGATACCGTCTTTTGATTGAAAGAAGCTTCCAAGTTTGGTAAAAAATCCAGGATAGTTTATGAATCTAATAAATGTTTTATAAACTTTAACTGCAGACTGTATGTAATCGATGTTAACTGGAAGAATCAAAGCGCGAAAGCGCTGTAAAGGCAGTTAATTACAGGTTGTGTGTTTTTCTAGTCCAGTTATATCATTATCTTCCATAGAACAGAGGTGGTTTGTAGTATTTAAGATTTAGAGTTCTCTTGTACCTAGTTCACCTATATATATAGTCTACTGTTTACAGTACATTTTCTGTACCTAGTCATGAAATGCATTTTTAAGACATAAGAACTTTTCCTTTTTAATGTAAATAAAACTATTTTTAATTATTGATTATATACACATATTCAATTACTCCTATCCTATGAAAAATAATTCACAAAGATTGACAAGTCCCGTACTGTGTGTATTGCAAGAACATCAAGTAACATAATGGTAAATGTACTTAGTAACATGTCAACTCTTTTGAAGACAGAACTTTTTTTAAATTCTCCCTCCAAGCAAAATTATTTTTCAGTATAAACATGATAAAGTAATCTACCGGTATTAATGACCTAGAGACTCTCAAGAGCATGTGTCGCTCACCTTGGACGGTCTATGTGCATATTAAACAATGGACACATATAAAATGACAAAATTGTGTTTTTGGTGATGGGGATGTGTTTGTAGATCTTTCTTTAGTGAACATTCTTGGTGCTACAATTATCTCTATCTATAATAAACATGGCCCAGTATTTACAGTTGAAAATATTTTTCAAAAATTAACAAAAAATACAAATATTTATGAAAATTGTTAAAAATTGACTATAAAGGGCAATAACTCTTTAAGGGGCCAACTTACAATTTTGGTCATGTTGACTTATTTGTAGATCTTACTTTACAGAACATTATTGCTGTTTACAGTTTATCTCTATCTATAATAATATTTGAAATAATAACCAAACTCTGCAAAATTTCCTTCAAATTACTAATTTGGGGGCAGCAATACATCAACGGGGCCACAATTAAAAATATTTCAGTTTGCCCAAACCCGACCCATGATGACTGGGTGTGGGTAGGTAGGTAGGCAAATTCTTTTTTTTTTTTTATCCGAATTTGCATGAAAATATTAAAAGATCTTAAAACAGTATATCTTTTTTTTTCTCTGTCAAACCTTTGTAGAGACAACCAATAGCCATGAATTTAAAACCTCTATAAATAAATTAGTCTACTATATGATTTGTTTCCTGAGATGTTTATAACCCTGACAATTGCTAACTGTGTGAAAGGGCTGTTGGATTTGTTAAGTGATTTTCAACAGTTCCATCAACACGATGTTGGTGTAAAAAAAAATTAAGCTGATGATGTAATGATTAAATTAGTTTGCAGTTTTTAAATCCTATTTCTATTAAAATAGATTAAATGTCCTAAAATATTTATATGAATTATTATCTACCATCCTTAGTTTGTGTCTTTTTTATGTTTTGAAAACAAATTTATATTTTACATTATCACACAGGTAAACTAATTTGGCTATAAATAGATCAAAGCATGTTCTGTAGAATCTCCAAACTAAAAACGTATTTTTATAATTTTATTTCTTTAAACAATCAAGTTTAAATTTTTGAAAATAATCATTATTGATAAAATGTAATTGCATAAAGTTAACGTTTTCTGAAGACTTTATTTTTAGGTCATGGTTCTAGGGGCTTCCTCACAAATTGTATAAAAATCCAATATGGCGTCCATAACATGTTTTTACTTTTGCACATGTGAAAAAATATTTCTGACAAAAGTCAGATTTCTCTTGTCAAAAGGGATTTATATTTATATTGCAATAAATTATTCAGAAGGAGTTACATTCAGTTAAGATTATATTTCTGATTCTGTGAGCAATTATAGTTTTATCAAATTCTCCCAAACAGCAACGTACTGACTGTCTAATGAGACTTGTAAATTTGAACTATTTGAATAAAAGGACATCTAATTTACATGATAAAGGAAGATTATAATTAAAGACAACAATTTATCAAGAAATAATTCCTTTTTATTCAGTAAAAACAAAATCTTCTTGCAAGATTGTAAATTCGCAACTTCCGGATCCATTTCCTGTCAGAATAACATTGAAAATATTCGATTGCAAATGGTTTTGAACAAATCTACCTGAATATTCTTATCAGACATTCGATAACACGATGAAATTAACATTGAGCATATAGGTAAGGGTTTGGTAGTACAAACAACTACAGCGTAAAAAAACTGTGCCACTTCACTTGTTTTACTTCTTTACGTTCGTTAAATCAGAAGATAAATACAGAGAACATCGAATATCGATTAACTGCGTTTCTTACATGCTTTCTTTTAATCTTATTCACAATTACTTTCAAACGCAAAGACGACAAACATTAAGTTTTGTACGATGACGGAGCGGACCCAAAAAAAATCTGAAAAAAAAATTCTTCCAAAAAACGTCAAAAAAAGAATTTGAGTCGGCGGGTTTATTTTGGGTCGGTCGCGTTTGGGCAAACATACAATCTTTTTATTTTGGCCCGGGTTGTCAGATTTGTCTGAAAATTCCTGGGCAGATAGATCTTCACTGAAGAGACAATTTCACCCTATCTCAGATTTGCTCTAAATGCTTTGGTTTCAGAGTCAAAATCTACAATTTACCCGTATGTTCTATTTTAAGCCATGGTGGCCATCTTGGTTGGTTGACCGGGTCAAACCACATATTTTTTAAATTAGATATGGCAATGATGATTTTGGCTAAGTTTGGTTAAATTTGGCACAGTAGTTTCAGAGAAGATTTTTTTGTAAAAGTTTATGGACGACGAAACCAAGTGATGATTCAGGTCAGGTGAGCTAAAAAGGAGTTTTTAATCAAGGTAACAATGACAACTGGTGGCCATAATAGCTGTCTCATTAGCATTTTAACCACTTTCCATTTTTGCTTTTAAGACAATAGAAGAAAATTATTCAATGCAAAAACAAAACTTGTATTTTTTGTCTATCTGATAAGTCAAGCCTTTTTCAACTAATTTTTATAGTTCGTTCTTATGTTGTACTGTTATACCACTGTCCCAGGTTAGGGGGAGGGATGGGATCCCGCTAACATGTTTAACTCCGCCACATTATTTATGTACATGTATGTGCCTGTCCCAAGTCAGGAGCCTGTAATTAAGTGGTTGTCGTTTGTTTATGTGTTACATATTTGTTTTTCGTTCATTTTTTTACATAAATAAGGCCGTTAGTTTTCTCGCATGAATTGTTTTACATTGTCTTATTGGGGCCTTTTATAGCTGACTATATGCGGTATGGGCTTTGCTCATTGTTGAAGGCCGTACGGTGACCTATAATTGTTAATGTTTGTGTCATTTTGGTCTTTTGTCGATAGTTGTCTCATTGGCAATCATACCACATCTTCTTTTTTTATATTACTTCGTCTTGTAAATATGAAATTCTCTTTTTTAGTTTTTCTCATTGTTGGAGATTGTACAGTAGTACCTGTTACTGCTTATACCCATTTCTTATTCCCTTTAGTTTGATAAACTCACAGAATATCATATATTTACATTGTGCCACATCTCCTTATTTTATGCATTACAATAACATGAACAATTGTAATTCAAATCTATATATTATCAAAGCAAAATGAATTTCACTACTTTCATTCATGCATCCTTTGGCAAAATACAAGTTCTAAAATGACACAATACAGTATATGTTTATTTATATAAAAATAAAATTGAGTTTCGACTCTGTTAGGTATAAAAAAATGCACAGCTCAGTGTGTCATGATTTGTGAAATCTGTGCTGAAAACATAGGCATTGATGGTGTTTGAGTAATTCCATCTGTGAAGCTCAACATTAGCTTGTCAGTTGGTGGTGGACAGTTATAAATGTTTCCTGCAGGATGAATGTCTGTTCAGGAAAACCAATTTCACAAATCAAAACTTTCCTCTAGCTTTCTCCTACAATATTCATCCAGTTTAGTTCTTTTGGTTTAACGGGACACCGTCCTGATTTTTAATTTTGCAAACCATTCAGTCTCTTGCTTACAAATGGTGCATGAAAATAGGATGGGAATGGCAGTAGACAAGTCTCTTTAAAGGGGGTTTGTGCCCTGAAAAAAGTTTTATAACATTAGCTTTTTTGAAACTGGTGAAAGACTTGTGCAACACACATACCTAAATAACTATAACATAGGTGGAAAGCATCATTCATGTCAATGCTTTGTTCCTGTTTACATTGTCATTGATATTTTTCAAGAGAGCTGGAGGCATTAGCTCATGAATTCTTGTCATTACAACCTAAATTAACATAATTACTGCTAAAATAATTATCAGTATAATATATCTCTTGTAGAAAAACCATATACAATTGTAGTATTAACCAAAAAATGTCAAACAGATGATATACATGTATCTCTTGTAGGAAATCGTACATCCCAAAAATTATGACGTCTTGAATTCACCCCCCTTTTTATTCTAAAACGATAATTGCAGTTGCAAACAGACTTTGGTTTATTGCATGGCGATTATATAAATAACAGTATATATTTCTTAAAGAAAATAAAGTTTTACCATGAATAGTTTCCTGAACGTAGTCGTTGTCAGTAAAATGTGCCTTGCAAACAACAGCTGATTGATATGGGCTCTACGACTGCATCGCACGTTGAGCCATGGCGTTGATCCAACTTTTCCTTCTTATTAAGTCATTTAGAAATGCATGTCCTCCTCTTAAATGACACTCAGGTACACACCAACAAGGACTAGGCATCGTTAATTGTGTGGTTGTTTTGCAGTGTAAAAACGGAAGTTAAGGACGGAACTGACTGGTCTCACTAATGAGAGACAAGAAGAATTTTAGAGACAAACAGCGACAAGAAGATTAATTTAGTGACGAAGCGACAATAACTAACAAGGGACAAGCGAATCGTAATTCTCTCACGAGGCTATTCTCATTTGATGTGATAGGGTGAAGCTACACCTATCAAATATGTCCCTATGAAAAAGAAGAATTTCACTGTTAGAAAGGAAATGATATTGCATGGTTTTGATTCAATAAATTCTTTAAAAGGAAATTGGATTATTTTTGTTTTGATTGCCAATTTTAGCGTGTGCATAAAACATATTTTTTTTTATATCTAATAAAAACTAGACAATCCCTTTCTTCTTAATAAAAACATATTTTTATCTATCAATGTACAGTAATATAAAAAATGTTTTATAACCGCCCCTATAATAAAAAAATAATGCATGTTTTTTTTTAATATCTATTGGGAATAAGTTGTTGCAATGATATTTTTTTTATTTATGTATAGTCGCTTTATAGTCTTCTTGACGCTTCTTCTCGCTAAATTAATTGTATTGTCGCTTCTTATCGCTATATTAATTTTATTGTCGCTTCTAATCACTTTTTGACGCTTTTTGTCTTTAATTAGTGGAACCCTATTCAGGAACGATAATTTCATACTTTACATAACTGAGACCGAAATAACTATAACGTCATACGGCTTCACGTACAGAAATACTTTAAATTGTATATTATGCAATATAATTCACGGTCAGTCTACTTTTAATTGTAATATCATGTTATATCAACAAGTGAAATGATTTTAAAATATCTTTAGATCGCAAATAGTACTCGAAATTGAACGGACCTCTTTCCACACGGAATTCAAATAATGATAGTTTGTAATCAGATTGACTGCTTATAATGCAAAAGACACATTAATAAACAGATTTTTTAAACGAACAATACACACTGATCGTTTCTTTATTTCCCAATGTAAATGAAGGGAACAAAAACCATTCCATACCACAAAAAGTAGAGAAGAAAATTAATAATTTCCGGATCTATTTCTTGCAAAATGACCCCCAGCAAAGATTTGCGTAAGGAAAAATGAACCTCATGACTTGAAAGTCAGGCCTTAAAGCACTGCCTTTAAAAACTAAGTCCATTTATAAGTAAAATACGGAAAAAGTGGAAATTTATTTTTACAAAATTTTCTTCTTGATACTATCTTATGATCATAAACAAGCTTCTGTCCAAGTTTGATACAAATCAAGGATAGTTTATGAAAGTTATTAAAATTTTAAAAACTTTAACCACAGAGTGAATGTAATGTTTCCTCGCAGAAAAACTAAGTCAATTTATAAGTAAAATACGGAAAAAATGGAATTTTATTTTTACAAAATTTACTTCTGGATACTTTCTTATGATCATAAACAAGCTTCTGTCCAAGTTTGGTAGAAATTTAGTATAGTTTAAGAAAGTTATTAAAATTTCAAAAACTTTAACCACAGAGTGAATATTTGTGGACGCCGACAACGACGACGACGACGGAATGTAGGATCGCTTAGTCTCGCTTTTTCGACTAAAGTCGAAGGCTTGACAAAAAAGACATCCATATGTAAACAGATATCTGGCCAACAAACAGGTAAAACCTGATGCAAAAGCTGAAAAAAAGACATTCATATGTAGACAGATATCTGGCCAACAAACAGGTAAAACCTGATGCCAAAGCTGAAAAAAAGACATCCATATGTAATCAGATATCTGGCCAACAAACAGGTAAAAACTGATGCAAAAGCTGAAAAAAGATATCCATGTGTAAACAGATATCTGGCCAACAAACAGGTAAAAACTGATGCCAAAGCTGAAAAAAAGACATCCATATGTAATCAGATATCTGGCCAACAAACAGGTAAAACCTGATGCAAAAGCTGAAAAAAAGACATCCATATGTAAACAGATATCTGGCCAACAAACAGGTAAAAACTGATGCAAAAGCTGAAAAAAAGATATCCATGTGTAAACAGATATCTGGCCAACAAACAGGTAAAAACTGATGCCAAAGCTGAAAAAAAGACATCCATATGTAATCAGATATCTGGCCAACAAACAGGTAAAACCTGATGCAAAAGCTGAAAAAAAGACATCCATATGTAAACAGATATCTGGCCAACAAACTTGTAAAACCTGATGCAAAAGCTGAAAAAAAGACATCCATATGTAGACAAATATATCTGGCCAACGAACAGGTAAAAACTGATGCCAAAGATGAAAAAAAGACATTCATATGTAAACAGATATCTGGCCAACAAGCAGGTAAAAACTGATGCAAAAGCTGAAAAAAGACATTCATATGTAAACAGATATCTGGCTAACAAACAGGTAACAACTGATGCAAAAGCTGAAAAAAGACATTCATATGTAAACAGATATCTGGCCAACAAACAGGTAAAACCTGATGCCAAAGCTGAAAAAAAGACATCCATATGTAATCAGATATCTGGCCAACAAACATGTAAAACCTGAAGCAAAAGCTGAAAAAAAAGACATCCATATGTAAACAGATATCTGGCCAACAAACAGGTAAAACCTGATGCAAAAGCTGAAACAAAGACATTCATATGTAGACAGATATATCTGGCCAATGAACAGGTAATAACTGATGCCAAAGCTGAAAAAAAGACATCCATATGTAAACAGATATCTCTTTCCCCATTATAATGAAAATAGGACAAAGTTGTAACCTTTAATAAAAAAAACATTATTTCCATATTCTTTCTATTTCAAATTGAACGAAAATGATTTTTTGGTACTTTTTTTTCTTAGCTTAATATAATTCAGTTACACCAATGGATGTTAACTTAAGGATTTTATGAATGTATAAACAGTTTCAGTCAAAATGGAAGTTGTCCAAAAAAATATTGCTAATCTCATTGTTAAAATATTATTAAAGACAAAGAAGTATTTACAGTATTCACAGCTGGTGAAATCTTTTAAGTCTGACAGACAAGTTCACCTTTACAGACCCTTCAAGTTTTTGCCCAACCTACAGTACATTTTTTTATTATACAAATTGAAGCATTTGAAAAATTCACGCATTATTAAGGTCTTTATATTATTCATCTATTTATAATTACTCACCAAGACCAGGAATAGCCAGGACAACAACTTGTACAAATGTTTTAACAAAGGTATGAAAATCCATGGCAAAGGCTGATTCAAAAATAAGGACTGGCAAAAAGATGTGGAGTATAAGATGTGGATCTGAGTCGACCACTTTGGCATAAATATGGATCTCGTCATACTGTCCGGAAAGTAGTCCAAATAAAATCCCAAGTACAAGAAGAACAACTGTGTATGGCAAACGGATCTTAAATCCTTTAAGGAGTCTTCTCACTAAAGCTGAAAAAGAAAATGCATAATTTATTTCTTTTATCCTTCAACAGTTTTTATATAGATAATCTAACACACACAAAGCATATATGGCAACAATGAGTATGTTAATGCTAAGGAGTTGTATATTGTGTAAAGTTATTGGTTAACTATTTGGCTTTTCATTGCATGAATCCAGGATTAGCACACTGATTAGTAATTAAAGCTATTGACAATTGTAGTTTGGGATGATGTTATTTAAATTGTCTTTATTTGTACATGATGCATATATATACAGTATGATCATGCATAAACTGTTTGACTTATTTGGACAGAGTTTGACAATACTTTGATTTTTAACATGTTTAACAAACTTAAGTTTTTTACATCTCAATAAAAGTTTGGTTTACTATTTCATTAATTCTATTTGGATTTCAGTGTATGAACAACTTTGACATTGTGAAAATTAAAGACTACCACATTACAATTTCCATATCCAGGGTGTAAAACAGACTTTTGTTTGTCTTTTTATTTTGATTACTGAAATTTCATTCTATATATTGGAGATCATAGATTTTGAAAAAGATGGCGGAGGGCCCCGAACTTAGGAATGTAACTCGTAATGAATGTAAATAGGAATGGAACAGGTAAAAGTCGCCATTAACCATAAATGTAGCTCTAGAAGGGGGACCCAGGCCTCAGTCTGGGCCCTCAATCTGTCAGTGCAGAATTGAGGCAGTATATATATGTGAAGTAAAACTTGAAAGTAACATTTAAATTGTATACAGAACTTAACTTGAGAAATGCTATAGAAATACTGCTTGGCTCTTGTACGACATACATTGAAGGCCATCTTATATATAATTAATTATTGTGTTTACATGTTTATTTGTTTAATGCTTTCGAAGGCTTTCCATTTGCACGTCTTTTGTAAAAGATTTAAACTAATTGATTGGTGTCTCACCTATGATCAAAGAAATTCTTTGAAAGAGTTATTAACAAGTTTATAATCATCTCCCAATAAATTAATGATATTACACAGGTTTCATTGACACAAGATGTTGCAGATTTTTATATCTTAATCAGTTACTGGATATAGACTTTTGTATTATTAGTTACATGTGTATGTAGTAACAATTTATTTAAGTTAACAACTACAATCAACCTGTACCATGTACTACAAAAGTACATGTAATTACTTTCTTATGTATTCATTAGTCTTTATTTCACTTTATATTAATTTACAGCAGTTACTCAAAGTACATGTAATGTACATGTATAATGTCTGTAACAGCAGCCATTCAATTTCACAGTACATGTACATACATGTAATAATTGGGATTAATATGTCATAATTGAATTATAAACATTATTATAAGTTTGTTTAATTATGTATGCTTTCTTCTTGCATGTCCTGCTGTTGAAATAATTTACATGAACAAATGTCCTTCTAAGGCCACTCCAAATTTATAGTTTAGTTCTTCAGATTTCATGACTCATTTCATGGTGCCTTCACGTTTTATTCTTAAATCTCAGATTGTTTTCAGTAATGTTTAATATTTTGTTGCTTTCAAACACACAAATGACTTACAGTATATTTATACAATGGAGTTTGTTGTTTTGTAGTAAGGCAAGCAGTTCCACACGGGAACATACTTTTACAAGGCAAAGATCCAGAATATTTGAAAATGGGGAATAAAGTAGTCTTTTATTATGTTTATTCATCAATACTGGGAGTTTGAAAATATGAAAAGCATTTGAATTTCAGATTGAACTTGGCAATTTTTTTCGAAAAATCAAATTTAGACAAAAATACATTTTCTTGCCAGGAAATATTTTTGTGTTAAGATTCATGCTCAAGGTTTTGGCTAAAAATGGGTGTGTAAAAATCTGAATTAGTTTAAAGGCATGGCATATGACAGATTATTCTCATTTTTTTTTTTACAAGTTGGGAAAGATGTTAAAGAACTTCCCCACAGAGAATGATTGAGGTGAACTGTATTGATTGGCATGTACCAGAAGAGAGAAAACAGATGTATCTGATAACAATAGGGGATTTAAATTGTTCCGCTAAGACTTGTCCATACCAAGTAAAACTAAAGTGCTTACCATATTTTACCAACTTCTAAAGGAAGTAACAAAGATCCAAAGCAATTTTTTTTTTACTCTTTCTAAAACACAAAAACACCTCATTGGTTATGCTAATTAACAGCTGACTGACAGGCAAAATTACTTCGACCAAGGATTTGTATAGTACTATACAAATCCTTGCTTCGACAAACCCTGTCCTAGTTTCCCGCGGTTTTTGTGTGTCTAAATTTGATACGTAACCGGATGCAGCCATTATGCGGATCAAGATGTATCTGTAAATAGGGATACTCAAATAACACATCGGCACTTGTCTCAGAAATAAAATCCTGTAAAGGCTATTACCTGTGTTATATCAAGGTCCATATTATCATATAGGAATAAATTTTTCGGAGACAAGTCCTGAGACAGAAACAGAAAACTAGTTTAATTATTCTGTTTTAGTCTAGATACTTAATTGCAAATCGGCAAAAAATAAGAATGAAAACAAAAAAGAAGTTGAACACTACATTTTGTAACTGCTTAACTGTTGAATTATACTGAAAAAGACCCTTTCCGGAAGCCCCCCTTATAAACGTGACGTACTGAATACGCCACTCGGAATATTGTCCAGAGGCGGATTTAGGGGGGGGGGGGCGGGGGCAGGGGGCCCGGGAAAAAAATGGTTGCTTATATAGGTAATCACTGAAGCGGGCCCCCTCTTAGGTCAGTCAGTGGGCCCCCACTTATGAAAATTTCTGGATCCGCCACTGTTGTCATTGATATGCTTATATCAGAGACGTATTAATATGTCTCTGGTTATATTTATAAATTTACTGTTTACAAATTTTTGAATTTTTTTAATTACTAAGGCTTTTCTACCTCAGGCATAGATCACCTTAGCTGTATTTGGCAAAACTTTTGGGAATTTTGGTTCTCAATGCTCTTCAACTTCGTACTTTATTTGGCCTTTTCAACATTTTTGGATTCGAGCGTCACTGATGAGTCTTTTGTAGACGAAACGTGCGTCTGGCGTATATACTACATTTAGTCCTGGTATCTATGATGAGTTTATTGTATATTAATTGATTTGCAATCTATTTTTTGTCATGAAAGAAGCGAACTTGGGTTTCATCTATATATACTTTTACATACAAATTTCCGTAAAAAAAACTATAACATTAAATTCTAAAATTTTATGCTCTTGTAGTCTTAAAATCACGGAATAAAAAATATTTACTAAATCTGTGTAATATGTGAAGTACCAAACGATCATCCGTTTTTATACGATTTAGTTTTTGTAGATATATTCGATGTTTGTTTTGCTGTTGAGTAGAGGTTGGCAAAGACATATATATGTGTCCCTTTTGGGTGGTAAGGAGAGGGCTCAAGGGGAGATACAGCAGTCTATTGTTTCCAGTTGTCCGCTGAAAGGCCCGAAACTCAATTTTACGAAAATTTAAGTTGTATCAAGTTCTGTTGGCCTCACAGAGAGGATTCTTACAGGTCCTTGAGCAATTTTACAAGCCTGGGCTGATGAGCCTGTGGTGTTGCGGGAAGACTGTTACTACATGTATTTGACTCGCATAAGTGTGCACTATTTCTTTATCTATTATTTAAAAACATATTTATTTAGAGTGGATTGGGAACTAACGACAAGTTGTTGCAACTTATATCGATCCCTTTCCACTTTATCTATTCAATTGCATTCAGCGAGTCGTAAGTGATGACATAGTCTTTCCGAAGGTAGTTTGTGCCAAAAAGTTTCCCCTCAAAGCAAAGGGGTAATGAAAGGAGGCAGTTTATGTGGGAAGGGCAATTTTTCAAAATCGAAAAAAAAAAAAAATAGAACTAGATGCCAGGATTTTCAAATATTTTGGCGTCTAGTATCACTAAAGAGACATACTAGTATTTTCACATGTATAAAATAGTGTTATAGTTGACTATGCGGTATGGGCTTTTCTCATTCTTGAAGCCGTACGGTGACCTATAGTTGTTAATGTCTGTGTCATTTTGGTCTCTTGTGGACAGATGTCTCTGACATTGGCAATCATACCACATCTTTTTTATATTGACAAGTACATCTGCATGGTGAATGATCGTTGTTACCGCTAATGATATACTAAAAAAGTCAAGGTTACAGAGCCATATTTGTTTCCTCCGTTCAAGTATTAAAAGGAACATTTTTAACTAATACACAAGTATAGTTAAAAAAAAAACAAATAACGTCACTCTCAACGAAGTTGATATCCTTCCAAGAATAATCTTAACCCCTGAAAGGTTTTCGCATATTTCCAGTTGGGTTCTCAAAGTGTATATATCACTTTCATTAGAAATACTAGGGTAAAACCACTGCATTAGTAGTCGAATGATCAAATGCAATAAATAATTCTTTTTTCCTCCATACATACTATAATATCCGACGGATGCATTTACGCCCATATAGATAGCAAATAAATGACACAATTAAAAAAATTAAATCTACAGGTCAGGACAATCGGTCTTAGTAGCTACACGTCAACAATTAAACTGTCGGTCCAAACAGCTAAGTACAGGTCAACAAACAGTCGGTCCAAACAGCTAAGTACAGGTCAACAAACAGTTGGTCCAAACAGCTACAGGTCAACAAACAGTCGGCCCAAACAGCTACAGGTCTACAAACAGTCGAGCCAACAAATAGTCGGTCCAAACAGCAACAGATCAACAAACAGTCGGTCCAAACAGTTACAGATCAACAAACAGTTGGTACAAACAGCTACAGGTCAACAAACAGTCTTGAGCAATAGACATGGGTGTTTATACAATAAATACAAGATAAAGCTCTAAATCACCCGAGACGCAAACGGTTGTAAAAAGTTAAGTTTAACAAAGACTTTAAAATCAACTACAAAAACAAAAGGCAACTGCTGACGAGCTTCTTGCCTTGTGACAGGCACGTAATTGGACACATGGCGTTGTCGATCTTAACCTTGCTCTCTTTAATGTCGATCAGAGGACGAATAAAAGGAACATAAACATGTTTTCATTGAAACTTATTCAACAAATGATTAACCCTTAGACCGAAAATATTTCATAATTGGTACAGTGCCGGATAAACAAACACATTAGCCTACAATTTTTCATTTGACCCAAAAGATTAGGATTGTTATTTTGTGCAAATAAAAATCAAACAAATGTCACCAAATGTTTTATATTTAGAATTAAAACCATCCGAATTTATCATCATTATCCACAAACACTTGACTATTTACAAAGACCGTATAATATAAACGGAAAGAACATAACCTTTATGCACGACGAAGAATAATCCAAAAAGGTTATCAAGTTTAACACCGCACGTCAGTTTCACCTAGATATGGTGTTCCAGTCATACAATGGCAAAGTAATTCAATAGTTCCCTACAAACTTATTTGTATAATTTCCCAACGGCAGAAAACATTGCACATGTCCAGTCCGTTGTAAAAGTTACTAGTGTTTAACTCGTCTTGATGTGGATTGATATATACTACATTTCTTTTCTCTTCTTTCTATGATAAACTTCAATATTTACGTTCAATACCCAGAGTGCGGAGAGCTTTAACGTGTGATCAACTAGCTTTTTCGAGATCGATGGAATTGCAACCTTGGCTGCATCTAGATAACAACGAACAAACCGTTGGAGTCAATTGTCATTGTTTGACCATATCTTTTATAGAGACATTTTACAACTTGAAGATAAGAACCCTTAAATATGTTTTGAGTTTTTCTTTTCAAGAAAAGAACATTTCTACACAAGTGACAAGGACCAAGACAGAGTATACAGATCAGTGCTGCACATGTCTGGAAAATTGCTTCATATAAATGACATATTAATATTTTGTTTATAGGTATACAGACTTTAAAAAAATCATTCGGCTACTTTGATAACTACATACATTGGTCATTACAGCAAATATAGTACAGTGTTCTAGCTGCAAGTCAGTTGCAACAAATATTCAGGTAAATTTATTTTCACTGGTCATATATGATATATAACATGGGACCTTCTTTTACTGTCGAGGTCCCAACCAAAATAGAGCAATGGCAAACTATTCAATTTCTGAATCCTAAACCTAACCTTCAAACTAGCCCTAATCCTAACATAGAACATCCCATCCCCTCTCCTAGGCTAGTCCTAACTGGGGGACTACTTCAATACAAATGCTCTTTCTATTGAATATATGTGTTATGATTAAGCCCCAGTCCCACTAGACCACGATCACACCACGCTCACCGCGATCTAAAATAAATTTAGATCGTGGTGAGGTCGCGGTATGAGCGGCATGAAAATGTTAATTTTCGTTGCTTTCACGATGCTACTACGTCCTAATTACGCTTCTACAACGATCCCGCTACGATTAAACCACGTTCTCACTGCGCTTATTCTGCGACCTCACTACGCTTATAAAGATCTTTCTACGCTCTTCACGTTCTCACTACGACCATACCACGAATTATCCGATTGCAACACGATCTTACTGCGATTATAGCACGTTCTAACCACGATTATACTACGTTCATACCACGATCTTACTACGTTCTCAGCAATACCGTCAATATCGTGTTTCATTTCAATATAGTTCCATTCCTTCTATTTCTGATTAAAACGGCGATTTAACGCAAGCAATACAGTCATGCCACCAAAATATAATAGAACACGACGGCGTGGTGGTAGGGGTTGATGTAGAGGCAGAGGGAGCAAAGTATGAACGCCATACTAAACTCCAAAAAGTACACAAGAAACTAAAATTAAAAATAGTACAAGACTAACAAAGGCCAGAGGCTGCTGACTTGGGACAGGCGCAAAAATAGTGGGGTTAAACATGTTTGTGAGATCTCAACCCTCCCCCTATACCTCTAGCCAATGAAGAAAAGTAAACGCACAAGAATACGCACATTAAAATTCAGTTCATGAGAAGTCCGAGTCGGATGTCAGAAGATGTGACTAAAGAAAATAAACAAAATGACAATAATACATAAATAACAACAGACTACTAGCAGTTAACTGACATGCCAGCTCCAGACTTCAATTAAACTGATACTATACACATAAGTAGTATATTACTTGTCATCAAGAGATGTCGGAACGACCAATTAAACCTGAATTACAACCTATTGCTGGTCCATAAGGCTCAAATGACGATATTTTAGTGAACGACAGCAGAGATGACACAGATGTGTCAATATATATAGGAAGATGTGGTATAAGTGCCAATGAGACAACTTTCCATCAACGTAAAATATATAAAAGTAAACCATTATAGGCCAAGGTACGGCCTTCAATACGGAGCCTTGGCTCACACCGAACAGCACGCTATAAAGGGCCCACAAAAATACTAATGTTAAACCATTTAAACGGGAAAAACCAACGGTCTAATCTATTTAAAAACGAGAAGCATGGTTGAGCCGTTAGAGCAAATGAATAAATACATTCAGACAAACAAAATCTAGGGAGTTTTTTTTAATATATTTTATGTGAAAATGACAATAAAATGATGGTCGTAGTGTGAACGTAGTAAGGTCGTGAGAAGAGCGTGATGAGGACGGCAAGGGCGTGCTAGAATCGTACTATGGTCGTGAACAGCGTGGTAAAGTCGTAGTGGAAGCGTAGTTGGGTCGCGGTGAGAACGTGATGGTCGTAGTGAGGTCGTGATAACGTCGCTGTGCGATCGTAGCGCAGTCTCTCCGAATAGAATTACGCTTTCGCTACGCTCTCTCTACGATTGTACAGCGACCTTTGCGATCTTACTACGATCTTAGTGCGCTCTCACTACGCTTCTACTACGACCTAATTTCGCCACGACCGCACCACGATTGTTTTGAACATGTTCAAAGTTGGCCACGCTCTTCACGATCTTGAAGACCTCACCACGACCGTGGTACGACCTTACTGCGATCTACACGATAGTACCACGAACATCAAAATTTGCATTTTTTTCACAGATCGTAGTGCGATCGTGGCCTAGTGGGACTAGGGTATTAATTGATAGGGGTGCTGCTACGGTTCTGTTAGTGTTACCCCGCCCTTTTCATATCATTTAGATTTTAATAATATATATACCTTTTCATATATTATTTCGTAGATAAAAATGTTACCTTTTCCCATATTGTTCTGTCTGTAATATATCAGTGTAATACCAAAGTGCCAAAGTGAAAAGAGAAAAATGGGTTTGAAGAAGTTATGGGGACTTTATTGACCTAATCATATATTTCTCATAGTTTTGTCTGATCTATTCACTATTCACAAGCCGCACGTCCTATCACCTTTTATATAGACAGTGCACCCCCCTCTTTCCCCGAGTCCTTACCAATGACCATATAAATATATATGGACCATAAATTAATTAAATATACTAAGGGACCCCTGAAGTTAAAGAAGGCCTGACATGTTAGCACTGGATATGTCTTACCTCCAACGGCACAACAACAAAATATGAAAAATAAAATTGCCGATTGTTTTTCCTCAACATGATGCTTAGCGACTTCCGTTGTATTCGGAGGGACAGTTGTCAAATTCACCATGGTGCACTTTTATTCCATTCAGATATTTAAATGTTATAGTTCCATTCTGCTAGTATTTTTTCATTTAACTATTAGTTGATATTCCATAGTCTGAAATAAAAGCATAAAATACATATATTATTATTGCTTACCACCAACCGCTAATGATACGGTTATGAAAAGAATGACAGCAGACTCGTGTTGTGCTGAATGATCATAGCGAGGAATATTCAAGTTGATATTAAGGCCACATTGCCCTCCGGTACAATTGGTTAAATTCATAGGAATTTTTGCTAGAACAACATCTTTGACATTATCAAGCAAAGATGTCCTCAGCAAGTACTGTGCTGGTTTTATTTAAGTGCATTGTTTACGCAGGAAGTTCGGCCATTAGAAATTACGTGTGACGTCATGATTAACCCTGAGATTTGACGTTTTCAGCTACGTCATGTAAGAAAAAAGTGTTGACTATGTTCTTCTTTATTGAAAAATAATCGTACAATGGCCAATATTTTTGCAAGCAATAAATTCGAATAAAAAAATGTTTTCGATTTGGGAGTATCACGGCCCGCATCACAATCGATTGAGTCATGGTCGAGGGTCTGAATACACCTTATCGCTAATCCCGGCTGACCCGGCCGTTTGAACTTTTGACGCATACAACAATCACTTTTCCATTGTGGCGTTAGATATTTTGTTTTATGACGTCAAAATATTACGGGAATCTGTGTGATATCCAGCAATGGCGGACAAATAGCGATAAGGTGTATGGGGTTTACAGAATAGATAATTATGGCTAAAAATCATGAATGATAAAGAGAGAAAAATAAGGAAAATATAAAAAAAAAAAAAAAATGAAAACAATTGGGTGCACAATAGAATAAGCGCTAATTTAAAAGATAAAACAAAAATATGCCAATAAAATTTAAAGAATGTTAAAAAAAAAAAAAGGACAGGACCAATCCAGACCCTGCAAAAAGAAATACATAAAAGGTCTGCCATTCAAAGGTCAATATGAAAAGGCATAGGATAAAAAAATAATGAAAAAGATAATTAAAACAAAACCTCATGCAAAACAGCTTTCAATAATGAGCAATACTTTATAATAAGTTTTAAAACGAGGTCACCACATAACAAAATATATCATTAATAATTCGAAAGAGAAAATAATGCATGCAATTATTAATGCAGGTCCTGGCAGGGGCGGATCCAGGGGTGGGGGTTCCGGGGTTGAAACCCCCCTTTCGGCGATCAATTCTTTTAATTGGGGACATTTGGTAGGAAACCCCTACCTTTTATGGGATGACTGGACATTGGCGGATCCAGAAATTTTCATAAGTTGGGGCCCACTGACTGCCGAAGAAGGGGCTTGCTCTGGTCATGCTTCAGTGATTCCCTATATAATCAACACAATTTCCCCCTGCCCCATTAAATCCGCCTCTGCTGGACACCCCCTCGTTCTGGACGGTTTTTCAAAATAGAAAATAATGGGCAAATATAATAAAAAATAAATAATAATGGGCTGGTAAATTAATCATAAACTAAAAGAGAAAATAGGGCGGAAAATGAATAGCAAACATCTAATTCTAATTAGTTGATCTAATGAGATGAAGGAACACACACCCAGACCCATAGTAAGTATGCAGGCGAAAACAGAAACTTACCATTAATCTAGATATGTAGTCTATCTCAAAATTCAAGAAAAACAAAAGTATTTGTTTGTATCTCTTCAGTACTAACAAAATCATATTGTTACATTGAATCGATTGTTTGTCAGATGTTTCAGTGTTGTAAGATTTTGTAACACGGCTGTTGTGTATTTGAATACGTAATTTTACCACCTGACAGTTAAGCACAATATGCATAACAAATAAATCATTTACAATCTATATCACATGTCAAATATAAGTAAAAAGGAGCAATTGCAAGGGATGTATATGAAAATAAATAATGACATGCAGAAGCTGATTTCGAAAAAAAGGGGGGGGGGGCAAATGTAAAATAATTCAAACAAAAAAAACTAACGCTTTATTTAACCGGTCTTTATTTATTTGAAAATTACTAAAACAAAATATCATATGATATACATGAACAAACGACAAACCATTAAATAGCATTAGATATCTTCCCTAACATGGGAAAGTTACTGTAGTGTAATAGCACAACACATGCATACACTATACTCACCAGTTGAAAAAGTATCGACTAATTAAATCAACAAATTAAGGAACAACAACAAATAAAAAGACTTAAGACACCAAAGTATCGATCTTGCTTACTCAGGTACTATACAGATATATAAACAAGTCTTGAAGGTAAAAATATACGAATAAAAAAGTAAGCAGAAAAAAACTTGCTATAGAAGACCTAGTTTGGATGGAGAGTTGTCTCATTGACACTCATACCACATCTTCCTATATCTAGTGTAAGAAACGAACGCTGAACGGCAACGAATATGGTAAATAAATGTAAAAACTTATTTACATTTACGCATAGATTTTTAAAATAATTTAAAAAGGATTTGCGCCTTTGTGTCGTAAAACTTTCCATAAACTTACAATACCGAATTCAACGAGGTGAAAATTTATTGCGGCTTCCCAAAGTGTCCCGCCCCATTTTTTGACTTTATTGATCTTTATCATATAATTGCGGTGATATGTAATAGTTACATCCTGCAAGACATTAAAAGGGACATGCCTCCGACGCAGCAATATGGAAAATCTTCTCAATCAAAATTAACATTATTAATCAGATAATATACAATTCAATGATTAAACAGGAGTGTTATAAATAATTTCAAAAGCAATATCGAATTTAACCTTAAATTTTTCTTTCGAAATATGCAATTATTTTCAATAAACAAATCGAACAAAAGTCAGTGTCGGTTTCAGAATTTTCAAAAAGAGGGGATCCAGAGAGGCCACAAAATGTTTTAAAAAAAGGGGGGGTAAAGAAAAATACTAAAAAAATAACACAGAACGAGGGTCCTATAGTTCATATGTTAAAAATGGAAATTAATGAATGAATTACGTTTTTTTCAATATCAATAAAGCTGGGCTTGACTGTCTTGTTGCTGAGTCACACATCTTTGTTTTATACAATTGTGTTACTTGTGCAAATCAAAGTCATAATGTAATAAATCAGGAATGATTTGTGATGGACTAACAATCTATTGTAGCTTGCAGGTACTTTGTTACATGCATACGTATGTATGTACATTCACCTTATAGTATATACTTATCACACACATGCACTGTACACATAATAAAGAAAATGCATGTTAAAGTTTAAAAAAAAACATGGAAGTTATGATATCTATTTTTAGCAATTACTACTCCACGTTTTAAAATACCACTGGGTATATTTGTTTTTAAAACGCTGCACTGATGTGCGTGTTGTAGTAATGTAAAGTTGGGAAAATGAGATAAAGAGTGAAACGATATTACTACACCTCTAAACCTCCCATATTTGATAACATACGTGACGTGTTTAGTAATTTAAACCAGTTGTTGTTAGTATTTAGCATTATACAAACGATATATTACATAATTTATATTGTTTTGTGTTGAGATAGCTATCTTTTCCAATTTTAGTGGCCATAACAAATTATTTTGATTCGATTTCAATTCTTATTATTTTTTATTAGTTTTTTGTATGAAAATGTAGTTTAAACATATTTGATTGTTCAAAAATGACAAACGGATTAGATATTATTTGTATAAAAATGTAAGAAACCTACACGAGTACCTTTAATATATTTGAAGATAATCTAATGTGTTTTCATAGTATGCATACATCTTCTCTAAAGATGAGTGGGTGGGAATTAAACTAACTAAGCTTTCAAATCAGAAGTCTTTAAACAATTATTTAATATCTATCCTGGGTCCTAATTCTTAGAATTAGTTATTATTAATATACTGAATATGATTAGAAAATTTGTGGACGTATGTAACAGTATCACCCCCTTTTTTTTGAAATATTTTGTATCAAATAAATGCAGACTGTTGCTATGGTTACACAAACAAAAATATAAGTATTTTATTATTGACTATTGGAAATCAAATCTGCGGAATATGAATTTTGTTTCTATATATATGATTTGTGATAAAGCAAGGAAACGAGGGAAGTTAAAAAAAAATATGTGTGTCATTTTTTTTTTAAATTCCATAACTGGGTATTGCTACCTTGACATTTCAACGGATGCTTCATTTAGATCAGGTTGTGCTTAACCTTCCGAAGCACAATAAGTAGGGTGCTGTACATGCCCTTTTTGTCGATTATCGTTGTTTTTTGCCATAATTTTCTTGGTTTCTCCTTGACTTGTGAATTTTAATAGATCGTTTGCTAACATCTCCTGATTTTTACATGAATAGAAAAGCTTAACGGAACGTCCCATAATAGTACAGAATCTTCCAAAAATATTAATCACGTTGTGAAAGGACGATCTGTGCCAACAAATGTGCACGCTTTGAAAAAATCACGAAAGTAACCCTATAAATTACTCCTATATTGCTAACTACAGCATATATTTATATTTCTTTTTCATATGACAATATTCTTTATTTATTTTCCACTTAATACATATATATATAAGCAAAGAGAAGAAAATGATATGTAAATAATCTTTAAAAGTGGTTAACAAATAGACAAGAAGCTGTATGTATACGGGAAAATAATAATTGTAAAAATCACTAATAATTGATTCTGATAATATTGTCAACGAAATAATAATTTGTAGAAATGTCTTACCTATAATACGGATTATTGTTTATAGGGAAACAATAAATTGTCTAAAATAATCAGTACACGTCTGTTTGAATGTATAATTGTAATTAATGTACAAGTGATTTTCCAATGCATGTCCCCTGAGCAACTCACTAATTATTTTTACAAACACGTACATGATAAGTCCCTTAAAGCACTGACTAGTTTCACACAACCAACGTTTTCTATGTAAAAATCCTTTTATGTTATATTGTATAAGTAATTTCCAGCTAAATAGAAGAAAAATACTGAAGTGCATGTGATCGCTTTCAATAGGTTGTACGTGAGCCATCTGAGCGAGAGCATAGTTTAGATGGGACGTTTTATAATGTAACCGAAAAACTCGTATTAGCGCATTTGTTTAATGTCTATTACGTTGTATGGTCCAGTCTGCATGTGTATATGCTTTTAGAAAATAGCAAAAGTATAATATATAAACTTACCGGCATCGAATAAAGAAATCCTTTCCAATTAAAATGAGAGTTCCTGTTCTCTGCAACTATATATGTAAAGCTGAAAATCCACTGTATATGTTTAATTTCCTCTCAAATGTACATTTTTTGTCTTCTTTCTATTATTTTTTTTTACTACTGTCCGAGATAAGCCTTGAACGATATACAGAAAAGTTGTGGTTATATAAAAATGTAATTAAAAAAAATCGAATTCTAATGAAAACACAATAATTTAATTTGTGGTAATTCAATTTAAATATTCACAATACGTATTATTCCATCTATATTGGGTCTTATCCACACCTTGTATTGACAATAAATAAAACGAAACTTCAATAAAGTGATTTTTCATGAAATGCCATCCCACAATGCTTCACTCGCATCGTCGAATCAAATAAAAGAGATTTATGCAAGTCTGATTGTACCCCACGAATTAATTTACAATTTATATATTCAAATCTGTTCGAATCAGATATGTCTCACTTGTGAATTTTTCAGTTTTAAAAAGAAAACATGTGACGTCGTTGTTTAAATCTGATATATAACTGTTTGATACAAATCTCTTCATCACTCATTTTCTTTTATTGATTCGCTACTTATTTATTTGTATACAAATAGTTCAAATGTTGCTCGTAAAAAAGGAATAATACCACATTTTACACAATGTACTAACGCTTTTCTTTTTATAATTTCTTGACATTTGAACATGTATTTACAACAAACCGTTTAACTATAAACTAGATCATAACGACCATTCTTTTTGTGTTTTATAGCTTGTACGACATATAGTTTTATGCTAACTTAACGGTAACAGTATGAAAAAGTTGTTCAAACGAGTGTATAAAGGATTTGTTTGAAACAAAATAAATCACTCGATAAAACTTGGCTGATGTTTATTTTTTACTTTTCTTTGTAGAACAAAAAAGGTGGGACTGACCTGTAAAAGGTAGAATAACAAGGTTTTGTCAAAAAAGAATTGAGAATGGAAGCGGAAAATGTGTCAAAGAGACAACAACCTGACCAAACACCAATGGGTCTTCAACGCAGCGAGAAAATCACACACCCAGAGACTGGCTTCAGCTGGTCTTTTAAAAACAACAATGTTTACTAATTCAGCAAAATAGAAGCCACATTAACCCAGAATTATAGTACCGATCTTGATATATATATTGAATGTTTTTGAAAATCAATTGCTCAGAATTTTTATAGTATAGGCTTCAGACCAGATACGTTTATGATGAAATCACTTTCTAAAATAATGTGAGGTTGGTGACACAGGATTGATCCTTCTTCAAAATACCACTTTTCCCTCCTCTACTCTAGATCATACCTTTTTATCCCGTATATCCAATATTTTTCCTTTTTACCCCCCCCCCTTTTCCAAGTATATTACGTCCACGCTTCTTTTTTACCCCATATATCTTGCATCCCAGAAGTGTGTCATCCCATCACATGTGTATCATTTTAATTATTGCGCATTTCTTTTTTTCTGTTGGAATGCAAATCAACCAAAAATGGCGATTTTGAGTTTCCTGTAAATAAATTAAAATTTGCATGCAGTTTTCAAAAAAATTCTTCTGTCTTTATTTTTGTTTCATCAATAGTATTTCGATTTTAGGTCTAATAATGGAAGAATAAATAAAAATCTTTTTGAGAAAACTATAATTAATTGGTGCAGTAAAGATATAACTGAAGGTGAGAGAAAACTGAAGAAATGTCATAGAAATCGGCCTTATGCAAGTGTTCGTCCATACATGCATATGACGTTGATTGATTTTGGAACATACAAATGCAGTTTTTTTTTTTAATAAAAGACGAATGTTGGTCTGTTTTGTAGGGTTCTTATATCAACTCATTTTTTAACAGTTACAGGCTTCGCATAGATATAAATATAAGGAGAAGTGGTATGGTTGCAATACTGTGATTTCATTTCGGCGGGAATATGTTGACGAAAATGAGAATGCAATAAATGTCATCAGTTTCCTAAGTGTTTTATTATCGACTCCTAGTTATCGACTAGGAGTCGATATTAAGAATTAAACGATGGACAGTCAGTGCGTGAATTTTTTTTGCTACCTGATTGGAAGATATTACGAGACGTGAATAATTCAAGTTTATTGATTTGTTAGGACAATCCAAACCTAGTAAATGTCCTTCAATCCCGTAGAGTATCGGATTTGTCATCTCTATTTTAGCAATTAGATTTTGCCTGGTCATTAATCATGCATATTCAAGATATTGGTACACAGGTAACTTTTATCTATAAATAGTCGAATCTTCTGGAGTTTCGTAAACAACAACGTTAAACGATATATACTACTTCATAACGTGTGACCTCACGTGTGTGGTAAAATTTGTTGATTGATGCACGTGGCTATTCTAGTAAATGAATAAATCTACAAAGCGAGAGCACTTTCCATTTCATCAGCTAAGAGTCGACTAGTCCTTTTTGAAAGGCTTATGCTTGTCTACAATTTTGAATTAGAACTGTATTACAGCTAATTTCCTAATGCATGTAGAGCTAAACTTTGGTTAGCTTGCTTGCTTTGTTTGTATATTGTACAATCTTATTAGGATAACACCCAATTAAATTCAAATATAATATATTCAGGTTAAACTATGCCTTGATGTATTGTTTGAAGATGTCAATCTTATCTATACAAATAAAATTGAGGATGGAAATGGGGAATGTGCCAAAGAGACAACAACCCTACCATAGAGCAGACAACAGCAGAAGGTCACCAACAGGTCTTCAATGCAACGAGAAATTCTCGCACCCGGAGGCGTCCTTCAGTTGGCCCCTAAACAAATATATACTGGTTCAGTGATAATGAACACCATACTAAACTCCAAATTGTACACAAGGCATATATGAACAATTGTACAAACAAAACAAGCAAAGTTTTACGTTGCAAGCATAAGAAAATCAACTGTAAATATTTATTTTTTTTTATCATTTTTATAAATGTAACATATACAACACTTTAGTTCAACCCGAAAAATACAATTTCTTGCAACTGCACTAAGAAATTTAAAGTTCAAATTACGAATTGCATCCCTATAACTTACACATTAAGCTGGTACAGAGACATTTATATCAATCCATTTTCCATTTAAAATAACCTTCTTCACCGATGAAAATTTGTCACTTTGGATTATTAAATTTATTATTTAATCAATAAACTACAACCATAAATTACTGCACCAACCTACCTACATACATTTCCTAAATGGGGAGGGTTTAAGTTCTTTTGGATTACGAAATATGTACTTTAAACATATGTTGGGCAAACTCTAATAATAGGTTTGATATTAGAAATCTTTCATTATAAATGGGTGTTCGCATGTTAGAGCAATCGCCTTCTTTTTTTCAGGCAAAAAATAAGTGGAAATTGAATTTGAACCCAATAATGAATGATAAGCAAAATTTGACATTCTCTTCAATGTTTTTCAATCTGTGACATTGTGGAATATCAAACTTAACCTCGCAGCGTGTTAGACAACACGACCAACAAGGTTTTATAAAATAGGTTTAATTTATAGTCGATTGTACTTTTCTTCGTTAATCTCATTTAAGAGGTTGTAATTGCAGATCTTTGAACTTTTCTGTTATTCACAACTTTTTTAGACCAACGTTTTGTTCTAACACGAGCAACATGACGATCTGCTTTCCATTCCGGAGTATACGTTTTCGTGAAGGTACGGAACGAGCTTAATCTTTAGTTGTTATCTATGTTGTGTTGACTGGTGTTTGTCTTTAATTTCTTCGTTTCACCCTTTGGTATCTTTCGCTTCTCGTTTATAGACAGCTTTATATATAGTATATACACATGTTTTTGAAGACTGTATGCTGGTCTGGTGCTCTCTAGATGTTATTTTTGTCGTTCAGTTGCTGTCTCATTTACGAATGTCCCATATGTGAGTTTATTCACATTGCCTGATGTATTACATGCCAAGCTGTAACGAAGAGTTAACAATACGAACGGTGAAATAAACCGATGTTCAGTTCTTCTTTTCTTTGATTCAAATTGATTTGTATCGTTTCAGTCGAATCATGAGACCATTCCTGAACGATGTGCGGTCACTACGAACGCATCTAGGCTTGCTGCACGAACGTAGAACGACTCGTGTACAGATGATATATAAACAATGTAAGTAGATTGTTGGAAAATGTAACATTTATTTGAAACAAGACGAAAAGAAAATAAATGAGCGGTTAAACTCATTTCAATTGACTTGTACATTAGGGGACGACCATTTGATATTCTGGGGGGGGGGGGGGGGTCGGGCAGGAGGATTTGTTTTGGATCGGTTATATATTTTTGTAAACTAAGAGGACATGTCATATATTTTCTGCACTATTGAAGCAAAATTTTTCATTTTCATTAAAGGAAGGGACTGATTATTTATTTTCACAAATATTTTTATAATATTCGAAAACATACAATTTTTAAATTATTTGTTTATTATAAATAATATATGTCATATTCAAGTCATTATGTACCATTTAATCAGAACTAATCGTCATCCTCTGCAGAAATGAATCTTCTATATTCCGAACTGTATATACATGTATTGCATACATACACAGTATTAATGTTTGGTTGTATCTAGCCTTTTCTAAAAGTATTGGCAAACATGTTTCGCTGAGCGGAGCGAGGCAAAATTTTGGAACCTCTGAAGGACCAAGAAGCCATAGAACAAATGATGCAAAAGCATGCCTTCTGGGGGTTAGACCCTTTCTTAATCTGAGAATGCAAGTTCTGTTTTAATATTTTTTTGACAATATTTTGGTCTCAAAGCAAAATGTATAAATTCAGTGTAAGACTTAAGTTTCTAGGGACAACACCAAAAGACCAATATTCATGATAAAGCAAAAATGTAATTCACAAAGTTAAGTCTGTGGCTTCTGTTTTTCTTTTTTTTTTTTAAACTCATGATCAAATTAATAACAACATTACTAAATTTCAAAAGGAATGCAACACTATATGTTAACAGAATACAGAAGGGCAATCAATGAACAAAAGACAAATAAATAAGAAACATTAATCACGAAAAGCAGGGGCTACTTGTGAGGGAGAACAGAACTTGCTTCTTGCAAGGCCCTCGCCGTGAACACAATTTGATATGGAGACAAGCGTTTGGTTTTGAAATTTCCTACTTGAGGCATTTGCCTCAATGTAGTTACGGCCCTGTTAAATAAAAGTGAGGTAAGTGTACATGAAAGTTTCCTTTCTCAATTTTATGAGAATATATACTTCCAGTTAAATAAAACCAATTTTCAGACATTTCAAGTATATTTAAATAATATGAATAATTTTATTATTAAAAGATTTGGGAAGTGTTTCCCGATTTTTTTTTGTGGAAAAAGATGAATTTATGTAGAATCTGGTGCCATCTCATACTTTCAATTAGACCTGCAGAGTTATTTATTTTCAATACATTGCAGTCAGGTAATTTATTTTCAAACTACCACAGAACAAACCATTTATTTTTGTGATTATCAAGGCTGATTGTCGTGTCGTGTACTATTGGCAATGATTGGCGTGTTGCAATATTGCCTTCCATGAAAGCCTTTAAACACATTCTGTGAATAAAAGGAGATACGGGTATACACCATGTTCTCTTCAGAAAAAAAGAAAATGTGAGGTATACGTATTGTGTTTTATGTACGAAAGAAGATGTGGGATATTCACTAAACGGATTTGTCACCTACAATTTGTTGTTTTTAAATATTTCATGCAAATCTGCGGTTTTCCATTTAAAAAAAATAGTGACCATTTCATGTTGGATTTCAATCAAAATTTCTACTAAATTTATGAAGTAAGAATCATGTTGTGGTCATTTGGCATTTGCAGGTCTTTAAACTTTGTAAGGTTTGGGGGGTAAACCAATTTAAACCTTATTTAAACTGAATATTTAATTTATGTCATATTTATGGCTGTTTATCCAGTGCATAGAGTTAAACAATATCTAGAATATAAGGTCAAACTGACATTAAAGAACAAACATGTCTTTTTACCCCTTGCTTGCATCTGACATATGTTTTCACAGGACAAGTTTAAACTAACTTCTAAATCATGATAAGGTGACATGTGATCAGCGCCCACGTCAGACTGAGGTCTTGACGTAAAATACATTTATAATACATGTACTTTTATACAAATACACAACCCTGTTTATGCAAACATTAAAAAATGTGTTCCCCTGCATGTTTTTAACACAATTTGTGTAAATATTATCAACGGAAAGAAACAAAAGAAGATTACTGCTTGTATTCTTATGTAATTTAAATTTTGTCCATTACAATAATATTACATTATGTGGAAGTTTCATCCGATTCTGTTCATGCTTCTTTAGTATGTTTTTTTTTGGGGGGTGAAAAAGCGTTGACCGAGGCCTTCTCGTTTCTGATTCTATGCTAGGTCATGACGTTGTTACGACAAGCAAGTGCAGTCATAATTGTTGAATGAATTCTATGTAGAACTTCAGTCAACTTGACTTTGCTCGTCACGCAATAAAACCCGAGCTGTTGGCAGCATAAATATACAACCACTTCAGATTGGGATAGGGGTAGTTTTGTAACATATTTGCTCGAATCCATAATCTCATTCTTCAGTCACAGTCAAAATTGTCACCCCTTCAACCTGGTCATCCTTAATAAGCATGAGATAATTGTCACTGAAATTTAAGCAAGCAATCAATCACTGTTTTAGTGAAGCTAGACAAAAAATAACCAACTAATCACAAACCTTAGAAATTAATTGGTTAAAGAAAAATAATGATTAAAAATATTTTAGAAGAAAACAATACGCAACAAAACTGGAAGGACTCGATACAAACGAACCATTTCATAAACAACTGTTTATCATTTGGAGGTCATTGACATCTCTCCAGCATTTAAGCAATTGATAGTGTGATATATATATATATATAAGGCAGTATCGTGACATTGCAGTTTATTTAAGATTACACTGATTGAACTTTCCATTTTTCCAGATTAAATGAGATCTATATTATTATACCACAAAAATCTTGAACTAATTTTCTTATATTCCGAATCTTATACAATTTATGAATATTTTATCCTTAGCAACAAAGATAAATTCATTTGGCAAAGATCAAATGATACATAAATTAGTAAACAACGACCAACAAATAAAGGAACACGCGTTGATGACCCTCAGTCCTACCTCTTTCATGTTTAATTTAAATTAAAGGACCCTATCAAATGGGTATGATGTGAATTTGACGAGAAACATTCAACCATCGTCCCTTTCACTTTTATTCAAACGTGAAGCCAATTGTGAATAGCATACAAGTTTTTAACATGGAGGTATGCTTCATATTCAACTTATTGAGGAAAATTTTAATAATTCAATAAAGGATGGCATTTGAATTTTATACTTATTCATTTCGAATTAAACGTAGTATTCCTTTTATATTTCAACCGATTTACAAAAATGATCTCTATGTAATACATTCTACAGCATAATAAGTGCGTTTTTTTTTTGTAGAAAAACACGCAATTGTTTTAAAATCAGCTAACTATACGGTATGGGCTTTTCTCATTGTTGAAGGCCATACGATGACCTATATAGCTGTTAACTTATGTGTCAATTGGTCTCCCTATATAGCTGTTAACTTATGTGTCAATTGGTCTCTTGGGCAGAGTTGTCTCATTGGCTTCTTACCACATCTTTTTTATATAATATGTACAAACAAATTTTAACATTTAGTTTTAACACTAACCCAAACCATTTTCAATTTATATACTGAATGCAAGCTTTTGAAGTTTCTCAGAATGGAAATGCAGCGAAAGATGTTTTTGGGAGCATCTATAATTGTTGCTTTTGTAACTATACTTGTACAAATGAATTCCAGTTCTTTTTATAGATTGCTAAAGTAAAACCAAGTTTTACATGACTAAATCTGTACCCTTATGAAAGTCAGTTTGGTGTTAAAAGAATACACTATTTAATTTGCCTTATATCATCCCTGACTCAGTATACTATTATACTATATTATAGCAATACTTTATAACATCAAAAGATTTTTTTTCGGAACTGAATGATTATTTTTTTTGTTTTAGTACATTATTCTGTAGTATTGGTCCATTAGTCTCTATTCTGTAAACCTAATCTAGACCGGTCACCCTTCTGTACAACTAGTGTTTATGATGCTCACTGGTTTACGTATGAGGTGTATTTTATGTTTATTCTTTAATATCTAGTCAGCTTACTTTGGAAATAAATTAGATATTTGATTAAAGCCAGGCGTCAGACAAAAAGCAAATGCAACTGCCCAAGGTTAGAAGGAGGGTTTGGCGTCAGCGAAAAATGTTTTTTTTTTAACCCTACCACATTCTGTATGTTCCTGTCCCAAGTCAGTAGCCTGTAATTCAGGAGTTGTCATTTGTTGCTGTATATCATATTTGTTTTTCGTTTATTGTTTTGTTCATAAATCAGGCCGTTGGTTTTCTCGTTTGCATTGTTTTACCTTTATCAGTTTGACGCCTGATATAACTCAATATGCGCTTTGGGTTTTGATCATAGTTGAAGGCCGTGCACTGACCGATAGTAACTTCTACGTCATTAGGTCTCTGGTGGAAGGAAGCTTATTGGCAATCGTACCACATTTTAAGTAAAGCAAGATATTAAACCTGAATGTTGTTACTGTACTCATAAACAAAAACATCGACTTCCATTTCATTCCATTAACGATAATCTTAAATGTAAAAACCAAAATATTAGATTAAAACCAGCAGCACTTATTAATGTAAATATGTAGTAATTATAAGTTTTAATATTTCAATTTGGTTTAATGCACAAGGAAACATAACATCCGTCTATATCAGAGTGTTCAAGCTGTGAATTCCGTCAATAACCTTTCTGTTAAGTGTTTGCACCAAATTTTATATAAAAAGGTTGTTGTTTTAGAGGTCAAAGGTCTGTTTATTTCTGTAATTTATCTGTTTTGATGCTAACTAAGATGTCAGCGACACTCTTTTAGTACGTTTTGGATGCACATAATGCGATAGGAAATCAAACGGTACGCAATGAATATAGTGTGTCTATTACAAGTGTTATTTTGGACTTCGTTGACAACTTTAAGTTTGGCGTTTGGTAAATATTTAACTTATCGTTTTATGTTTTTAATGTCCTACACAGCCAAATTTTGCTCACGTGAATTTCACGTGAACAAAATTTGCCTGTGTACCTGAAGCATGCATTTTGATATTCAAGTTTTAGAGTTTAGATATTAGTTTTTCCTTTTTTTTCCCTAATTTTTTCATGTTTAAAATATCCTTGTTTTTCTCCTGAATCCAGCGGCTACTTCTTTTATTGGAAACTTGTCTTAATATAACACTTTAGTTCACATATACCGTTACACTTTTTTTAGTGATAGCACATATTATATTTAACAATTGATCTTAACTTTTTTTTCTGTTATACACATTTATCTACGGAATTATTTATGTATAAAAACATTTAATAACGTCCGAGTGGAGTTTTATATATAATTAAGTAGATAACTGGATTAAACTAACTAAATAATTTAGGTTATTCGTGTAAAATAAACTCGAACAACTACATTTTGCGCTAAAAAACTTTTTGACAGCTTTAAGCATGGATAATAGTTAGTTTAATCCAGTTATGATATATATACTTGATGAGAATTAGGGTTTACAGAAAAAAATTCAGTTTACCCATAATAATAAAAATCCTATAGATTCGCAACTCGATAATTTAGTTCGATTTCCTTTTTTTTATATTGTGAATAAATTTTTCACAAAAATGGGAAAACACATTGATTAAAAAAACCAACCACAATTGAATGACATTCGCCGATTTTTATAACGACCTTTATCTGACTATGCGGTATGGCCTTTGCTCATTGTTGAAGGTCGTACGGTGACCTATAGTTGTTTATGTCTGTCATGTTGGTCTCTTGTAGACAGTTGTCTCATTGGCAATCATACCACATTTTTTTTTATATTTATAAAAGCAATACGCACTTGACCATTGAAATAGCACGGCACTCTCAAATGTAATAAAACCTTTTGCTATATTTAATAAAAAGTCATAGCTAGGCGTTTGAGGAATCCCATCATTGAGCAGTATATGATACTGACAAAGTTATAATTTTGTATTCCAGGACAAGCTACGGTTCCAGAGGAAGAAATATTAAAGTTGATTTTAGGGAACTATAATGATAAAGCCCGACCAGGAACAGTTACCACACCTACAGTCATAGTAGATCATACATTATCACTCCTCAGAATTGTAGAATTTGTAAGTATATTGTAAACCTGGGTTTTTGATATTTAATTGGTAAATAACAGCCAAAAATTTAAATTGAATTATTACATTAAACTTGTTTTTATTATCTGAAAGCCTTCTCTAATACGTTAGAATCTAGTAGCGTTCTTATTCAGCTATGCTCATGAATATAAGAATAAAAAGATGTGGTATGCTAGCCACTTTGACAACTCTCCACTAGAGACCAAATGAAATAGAAGAAAACAATCTGTTATCGGTCAATATACTGCCTTAAAACATCAGCAACAAGAATGTGTCCATAGTACACGGATGCCCCACTCGCACTATCATTTTACATGTTCACTGGACCGTGAAATTGGGGTCAATACTTTAATTTGGCATTAAAATTAGAAAGATTATATCATAGTTAAAATGTGTACTAAGTTTCAAGTTGATTGGACTTCAACTTCATCAAAAACTACCTTGACCAAAAACTTTAACCTGAGCTTCACACTATCTTCTTCTTTGTTCAGTGGACCATGAAATTGGGGCCAATACTTTAATTTGACATTAAAATTAGAAAGATCATATCATAGTGTACTAAGTTTCAAATTGATTGGACTTCAACTTCATCAAAAACTACCTCGACCAAAAACTTTAACCTGAAGCGGGACGGACGAACGAACGGACGAACGGACGAACGGAGGCACAGACCAGAAAACATAATGCCCCTCTACTATCGTAGGTGGGGCATAAAAACCCATACCGCATACTCAGCTACAAGTCTGCGTTAACTTACGTGGTTAAGGTTGTATAAGAGTCTAAATTAAAAATGATAAAATTTGTTCACACTTTGTCAAAATGTAGTTAATATTGTAATTTGCTAAAAAATGTGATAAAAATGATAGGTCACCGGGCATTTTCTCAAGCTACAGGGTGTGACAAAATGACACATGTTGTATGGATTATACAGGAAAAAACATCATTATGTGATTAGATGCTAGATTAAGTGATATAATTGTAAAATTATATACGAGAATATAGCTTTTAGAAAATGCTTTGAGAATAAAGCTTGTAAAAATATTTATATTTATAAGTTAAAATCTTATAAATTTATTCTTTTAAAAGAAAGTTTAGATACGTTATCTACATTCATCTTCAAATTTCGCTAAATTGATTGAAAAACCTATATCTTAGGTTGAATGTTCCCTTTTATTTACAATCCAAGGTGGCGAAAGATACACCCATACCGTCTTAAAAGAAATGTGTGTTACTTTTTCGACTTGTAGATGGATTGTTATTGTCTCTTGGTATGTGCTTACACTTTTTATACGGTATACTTTTAATTCTTTTCTAATTATATAAATTGCTATCTATATTTCTTACATTAATATGATAAGATATTTTATTGTATTTGATATTGCCGTCATATATATATTACCTTATGCACTAAAATGGATTATAATTTGTAAAAACCACAGTTGGTTGAAGTAGTGCTATAAACTATCCGAACAGGATTTTCAGTGCAGGATTGAACAGACAGGTTATAAATATGCCATAACCATCATTTAAACAATCAAACATAAAACAACAAGCAATCCTCTCTTTTAGAAGCATAATAAAAAGCCATATATACCTAATGCTCTATTGGCGTCTGTAATCATGATAAATTCTTTACAAATATAGATTCACAACTTCACGGAACGGTCAAAATGGCCATTTACCGACTTTTAACAAAATTGTTGCCTATGTAAACCAATCAAGTCAGGATAACTTGAGCTTAGCCCTTCAATGCTCTTCATTTTCGTACTTATTTGTCCTTTTTATCATTTTTTTATTCGAGCGTCACTGATGAGTCTTTTGTAAACGAAATGCGCCTCTGTCTCAAATATAAAATTTCAATCCTGGTATCTAAGATGAGTTTATTAAAATGAACCTTCAGCAAATACTTAAACATTAATTTGGTATTCTTTTTAGACTGAAAGGTCACTGTCCGACATCAATTACCGCGGTTTGCAGTTCTAAAATATCTTAGCAATGTTCTTCCGCAACAAATACAGACCAGTCAAAATAAATCACTTTCCAAGATTCAAGATTCTTTATTTCTTAAACACCATAAAGATACAATGGTACGAAGAAGTTCATCAAAAGTCATATAACATAACACAAACACACATGACAAACCTATTGAAGATGGTCATCGAGGATCAGCATACGATTCGTTCCAGAAAATAAATACCCGGGGTTATTTGAGCTGGATAAAATAGACATTAGTCACTGGGGTAAAGCTGATGACCGTAACTGCATTCACGGTCATCCCAAGATGTCGGATGAAAAATTAGGTCAGTTTCTGTGTTGTCTGTTTAAGTGTTTCTAGATCATTTTCTTTACAAATCATACATTGAAACGATGAAAATTAATAAAAGAATCACTCGGAAATCACTAATTACTTCCAAGAAATGTGCATGAAACGGGAAATTCGATTTGAAAAAATAGTGAAGATGACCGTAAATCATAATCAAAATATTTTCAAGATGACCGTAACATAAAACAAGGATGACCGTGATTGGTAAAAAGATGACCGTAACTTGTAAAAGATGACCGTAATTTGTAAAGACTGACTGTAATTTATATAGGACGACCGTAACTTTTATAGGATGACCGTCAATTCTATGGAATATCCGTATTTGTATTGAAAGCTTTTTGTTGAGTTTGTCGATCTCAATAGGGGCTCGGTTGGCGAATATAAATATGTTTAATAAATTTCTTTTATTAAACTATAATATAATTGGCCGTATTTGGGATTTATGACAATGATAGTAAATTGCATATTTTTCGTAAACAATGAAATATTTATTGATAACGACGTTAAAATTTAACACAAATTGACAACGATACGACGAAAATTTGAAGAAACATGAATGTGTCCCTGGTACATGGATGCCTCATCTACACTATCATTTTCTATGTATAGTGGACTATGAAAATGGGATAAAACTGTTATTTGGCATTAGAATTAAAAAGATCATACCATAGGGAAAATGTGTACTAAGTTTCAAGTTGATTTAACTTGAAGCTGGACAAACGGACAAACAAATAGACGAACGGACGAACGTACGCACAGACCAGAAAAACATAATGCCAATTAATGGAGCATAAAAAGCATTAATAATACATATGGATATTCGGTAATCGAGCCCATGTGTATGGTTCCAGAGCAAGCAGATTAAAATCTTAATTTGTCTTGATATATGCAGGCGGAAACACTCTTGAAATAGAACAAAAGAATCGAAGCTCTTTGTTAGAGAAGGCGATAAATGTTTACTGTAATGTTAACTGTAGTGACAAAATTTTTAAAAGTTAATAGAAACAAATACAACGACAATTTTCTTCTCAATTACGAAGTGTTTTATTTTAAAAACACCATTTGCATAAGTTTTCAATTTATCTATTACATAGTAATGCAAAACAATAAGATATCAAGTCGACGACATGGGTATCTATAAGTTGGATGTAGAAAATGCTTAACCTCCGATGATTTTTTTTAACGAGGGACGGAGAACATATAAATCTTTTAGTTCAGAAATTTTCGTGTCTGCCCTTCCATTATGTGAATCAAGAAAATATTCCCAAAAATAGATAACGATTGTATCGAAAAGAGAAAATCGAGTGCACCTTTTTATGTTGGGGCATGTTTGAGGTGTATATTTTGTCTTTAAAACGTAAAAAGCAAGAGTATTTGATATAGCATCTCGCTTCAGATTCTATCATTTTTATATATCAAAGCTACAGGTTGACTTTATAACGTAAAAAAAATGACAAAAGATGAAAATTGAATATATGGGTCAAGTGAAATACCTATCTAATGAATCACAAAAACAGTAGGTGTGTTCGAATAGCTATTGTATTTTTCTAAAAGTTCTTGACGACAGTCTTTTAATTTGGATGATGAAAATGAATATCTTCAAAAAAATATGATTGTCCTGTGTGTGATAACTAGGGTTTATAATCTTCAACCACTGAAAATATTAAGTCTGCCCTTCCACGAAATATTTGATTAGAATTTTTTTTTAAATGCTTAAGAATTTTCGAAAATTCCACCTGACATCCGATCAGACAATATTTTTAAGTAGACAAGATCATTAACTTATGCTCAATTGCTAGTAGATACATTTATCTTTTAGAATACAACTGACATATAACGGATCATAATGGTGCTATGTGGATAAATTTGTCAGTTTTCAAGAGCAAAATTGGCAGAGCGTCATCCCTACAATGGCTTCATTTTCTACGATTGTTATGAGCATGAACTGGCGTGATGGGGAGATAATTTTGACAAAGTATAATCCTGACTGTATGAATAACATTTCTGTGTATATACAAATTGACAACGTTCCGCCTTGTGATACGCTATTCGTACAAAACTATTTTAAGGATCTACTTTGCTGGAGCTCACCTTCACTAGTCGTATGATATTTTCAAAATATTTTCTGTGATTTTATTTGCACGACAAAATGGAAGACGATATAATATCAATGGGTGTACATGCATTGGCATTTTTAAAAATGTGTATTTATTATAATGCATTAAAAGGAATCCCAGAAATCAACAAAAATCTTTTGTCGTGCAGTTGGAGGCTGTGCACCGCATTTTTTTCATTATACATGTAAGGTGTCATTTTATTGCGCTTTTGTAGCATGTTTTCCCTACCTGTTTATTTGCATGTCTTTTTGCAAATTCATTTTAAAAATTAAACCCTCTACCTTAAAAAAGATACATATGGTAAACTTTGCAATTTGAAGCACGTCTTATTTTCTTCTACCTATAGGATAATACTCTCATATTAATATGTTTATACCAACACGATTTATCATTTGATACAAAAAGGTAGTTATATAAATACGGATATTTCTTAGAATTGAGGGTCATCCTTTAAAAGTTACGGTCATCATTTACAAATTACGGTCATCTTAAAACCAATTACGGTCAGCCTTGTTATGAATCGCTGTTTCTGTGACGGTCATCTCGATTGTGATTTACGGTCATCTTCACGATTTTTTCAAATCGAAATTCCCGTTTCGTGCACATTTCTCGGAAGTAATTAGTGATTTCCGAGTGATTCTTTTATTAATTTTCATCGTTTCAATGTATGATTTGTAAAGAAAATGATCTAGAAACACTTAAACAGACAATACAGAAACTGACCTAATTTTTCATCCGACATCTTGGGATGACCGTGAATGCAGTTACGGTCATCAGCTTTACCCCAGTGATTAGTTACACAAAAAATTAAGAAGATGTATAGTATTGTTGGCAACGAGACAAATCTCCACCAGAGACCAAAATTAACTAACATAGAAGTTAACAACTATAGGTAACTGCACGGCCTTCGACCTTAAGCAAAATTGATATGGACCCATGCTGACTGTTCTGAATGACGGATTTAATAATAATGAATGTTAAACAAATGCATTATAATTATGTATGTTTAATAATTAGAAATCAAAATTAATTCTTCTGAACATATTTAAACTAATTTAAAAAATTATAAATGAATAGAATAATAATAATAATAATAATAATAATAATAATAATAATAATAATAATAATAATAATAATTTATTTTATTAAAGTGTCACATACTTGTCTACAGATTTTTATACAGATTATATAATATACATTGCACAATAATAAAATAAGAGAAATACCCAGCCTTGATAGGCTTATGAGACACTATATATACAAATTGTAAAACATATTAAAATTTCAAAAATGTTTAAAATTATCCGGATTTTTCACATCATAAAAAAAATAAAATAAGTAATAAAAAAAACATAACTTTTAAAAATAGATATGACAAAATTAAGTATGACGTAAAAATAAATGATATGTGATAAAAAGAATATATTTTAATATGTGATAAAAAGAATATATATTTTAATATGTGATAAAAAGAATATATTTTAATATGTGATAAAAAGAATATATTTTAATATGTGATAAAAAAGAATATATTTTAATATGTGATAAAAAGAATATATTTTAAAGAGGTTATATAAACAGATTGCGAAGAATAAAATGAAATTATCTTGTTGTTTTATTAAAAACCTCTCAGTAAAATAGTAAATAAATAGAACATGAATGAAATGAATTAGAAAAACAATAAATTAAATGTATTTTTTTGTAACTTTGACTTTTACGGAAATAAAAAATCAAGAGTTTAGATTGCTTTTCAGTACGCGACGTCTTCTTATCATATTATTCACCAAGATAGATAACTCGCAATACAAATTGATCAAAATCTGACTTTATAAAAAAAGAATTATCCATGACCATAGCTCTGTGAAACAAATTAAACATTAAGTCACTGTAAATGTCACAATTAATCAAAAAGTGTATCTCATCTTCTACAGCATTATTACAAAATAGACAAATGCTTTCTTTTAACGGTATTAGTTGTTTCGTATAACGACTCGTCTCGATAGACAAAAAAGGTAAAGTTCCACATCTAAGTTTACATAAATTACTTCGTAAGTGGCGTGGCATTGCGTTAATAACATAGTGTTCAGGTTGAATGTCCTTCTTATAACGTCTATATAATCTCAACTTGTTTCCATTCATATTCGAATTGTCATTCCAAAGTTTGGTAAACCACAATCGTAATTTACTTTTAATCACTTTAAAAAATAGTTCTTTGCTAATTCCGGGCTGCATTAAGTGTTCTACAGACATGTTGCGAAATAACTTAATCACATTAAAGTTCCAGGATCTACGTTTTTGGATCGACAATAAATATATCTTATACAAAGTACGAGAATTATCTGAATTTTCAAGTTTATAAAAGAATCTCAAAACTTCCAGTCTTTGATAAGCATGACATGACAGTCATCCAAATCACCCTGTACTGCAGTTTTGCTAGTCAATTTAGTTACTCCAAAGAATATTTTACTAGTCCTGTTTTGAACGTTATTAATGAGTCTATGTTCAGTAAGTCCCCATATCGACGCACCATATAACAATATTGGTTGTACCAAACAGGTTATTGAACACTTGATACGTCATACCACCATAAGCTTAAAATTTCACAGTCAAGCAGCTCAAAGCTCGACTGGCAGATTTAGAGAGTTCTTTAACGGCTTTATTCCATGTTACATGTTCACTGAACTAAATACCTAAATATTTGAATGAATTTACATATATTAAACTATGACTTCCATAGAAAAAAATGAGAGTAGAACATTCAACAGAGCTATGCCTAAAATGTATGACATTTGATTTACTACAATTAATACTTAATCTCCATTTATGGCACCATGCATTAACACAATCAAGCATGCATTGTAAACTATCCTCACTTGCACCTAGTAAAACAATATCGTCTGCATATAGTAAGATGCTTACATTTTTACTATCAATATCAATACCCTTATTTATTAAAAGACTTAATTTCTGTAGCTTAATCATTAATATATAGAGCAAAAAAAGTCGGAGAAATCAAACACCCTTGTTTCACACCACATGAAACCGGAAACATTGACGTAAAGACGATGTTAACACGAACGTGAACATGTTGTGTTGTCATACAAAGACTTAACAGCATTTAAGATTTTTCCGTTAACACCAAACGTTTGTAATTTAAACCATAAACAGTCCCGATTCACATAATTTGTCGAACGCCTTCAAAAGTTATAACATTATTTTGAACAACAGAAAGTACAGACTTTAATGCTATTGTACTTTCATAAGTAAAACAGTTTATTTCATATATTGAATATAACATAATCAATATTATGCGATGATTCGTACTAAAGTAGTTACATGTACTTAATCATAGCTTGCTTTGATTTGGTTATTTTAAGATATACTGTGCATGGGCATTTTGAGGAGTTTAATTACTTATTTCATTTATAGTGTTAATAGAAATATCACTTAAAGTATACCAATTCTGCTTACTTTTTTATTACTAGTATATGCTTTTTTCTTTGTTAAAGATCTTACGGTTGCCTATAATTGCTTACATCCACTTCATTTGAACTTTGGTGGATATATACCTCATTGGCAATTGTACCAGTGGCGGATCCAGAAATTTTCATAATTGGGGGCCCACTGACTGACCTAAGAGGGGGCCCGCTCCAGTCACGCTTCAGTGATTCCCTATATAAGCAACCAAATTTTTTCCCAAAAAGGGGGGCCCGGGCCCCCTACCCCCCCTAAATCCGCCTCTGATTGTACTACATCTCCTTATTTTATATTGTTGACATATGTTATTTCTGATTCATATGAAATGCATAAATTGCAAGGTTTACAACGAATTTCATCCTACATCGAGTCGATACTGTGTACTTAAAAATATTTTGGTATTACTCAAGGTCATATGTTTCTCTAACTGTGTATGAGCTTTTTATGCTAAATCTGTTGGAAGTGTAATGCTAAATACTGTAGTCTTAGAGAAACTTATATATTTGTTTGTTATTTGCTCTGAACTATAGACTTCAATAACTGCAAATACTCTTATCGGTGCTTTAAGTCTATTTTTTTTGTATGTTATATGAAAAAGAAGATGTGGTATGATTGCCAATGAGATAACTCTCCACAAGAGACAAAATGCCACAGAAGGTAGGGCTTTTTTAAGTGTGTGCCCTATTGAGTTGAGTCATTTACAACTGTGTTCCTATGTTGTGCTGTCACACCATTGTTCCGGGTTACGGGAGATTTGAGAGCTCACAAACATACTTAATCCAGCATGATTCTGTTCGTGTATGTCCAAAGTCTGGAGGCTGTTGGTCAGTGGTTGTCGGTGGTTTATGTCTGTTTGTTCGTAAATTGATGTATACGTTTTCTCGTTTGAAGATTTTCCAATTTTTCTTATCGAGGCCTTTAATACTTGACAGTTGGCTATATGTTGTGGGGTTTTCTCATTGTTGAAGGTCGTGCGGTGATCTCTTCCACGTCGTTTAAACCCACAAAGACACAAGCTACATGAATTTAAAAAACATAAAACCCCGTTACTGAGACGAACTATTCTGAATTAGTATAATAAACCGAATGTCATCTTTTTGTTGAAGCCAATTTATAAGTTTATTTTTTTCACAGCTTAAATATTTTATAGCGTATCTTGTTCAAAACAACACGTTTGAAAGACATGTAGTGTAACTTTTGTTTCTAGGAAATAATCATTATGTATTTATTGACAGACATGAACGTTTAGTGTAAATAAAATTTTATATAGAAACAAATAAATAAGAGCACGTACATCAATACAATACAAGGATTGGAAAACAAATGACACAAACCGTTGAGAAACGATTGTAAAACAATTGTAAAGGGGGTTTTCTGTTAAAACAAATTGATTAGCATAAATAGTTGTTTTTATACCATTTTAAGTATTTATAACCTTCATTTTTTTAATTGCTAGGGACCAAAGACACTAACAGCAGAAGTATGGCAGGCATTACACTGGAAGGATCCTCGACTAATATGGACTCCAAGAAGTTATCATGGGTTACAATCACTCAGTATTCCAGCAGACAGCGTGTGGTTACCCGACGTAGTTCTCTATAACAAGTAAGTATGTTACAAAGAAAGAAAATAATCTGGTAGCTATCAGTTTAAAAGCAAACAATCAAATGATCTTTCTAGCTTGCTTACTTGCTTAATACTGTTGCCCCTTGGTGGAGCATAGACCACTAACGATATTTCTCCACCTTGTTCTGTTCTTTGCTAGCCTCTCCAGATCGTGCCACTTGTACCCTTCTTTCTCCATCTCGGCTGCAACATTCCTTCTACAGGTGTATCTTGGTCTGCCCCTGCTACGCTTTCCTTGTGGTTTCCACTGTAAGGCTTGCCTTGTTATGTTAGTATTTGCCTTCCTCAGTGTGTGTCCTATCCATCGCAATTTTCTCTATTTTTTCACTTCATCAACTTGGGATTGGTTGGTCTTTTCCCAAAGATCTTTGTTCGATATCTTCTCAGGCCATCTGATGTTAAGGATGCGCCTGAGGCAGTTGTTAATGAAGACTTGAAGTTTAGTTTTTTGTTGTTTTCCAAGTCTCAGCTCCATATAAGAGTATGTTTTTTACGTTTGAATTGAACAAGCGTATTTTGGTCTTAAGCGTGATATTTCGTGCTTTCCAGATTGACCCCATCATGTTAAATGCAGTTCTGGCTTTGCCAATTCTGATCTTTACATCTTTATCTGAGCCGCCAAGATTATACACTACGCTTCCAAGGTATGTAAAGGATTCCACTTCTTCTAATGCTTGGGTGTTAACCATCAGACTTGCTTGGGACTTTGTGTTGGACTTTAACACTTTGGTCTTGTTATGATTGATGGAAAGCCCCGTTTCTGCTGCTCTCTTTTCATTCTGCTCTAGTTTGTCCTGCTTTTGTTGGTGGTTGTTGGATAGCAATCGATGTCATCGGAAAAGTCTAGGTCATCCAGCTGAGTAAACAACATGGTCCATTGGATGCCATTTCATCTGCCATCTGTGGCTTGCTTCATGATCCAATCAACTGCCAGGAGGAAAAGCATAGGTGAAAGGAGACAGCCTTGTCTTACCCAAGTTGTTATATCAAAGGCCTCTGTTAGTTGACCTTCATGTATAACCTTACTCTGCATTCCTGTATAGGTGTTTCTGATGATGGTAATAAATTTTTCAGGAATGCCATATTGTCTCATCAACTGCCACAACACATCTCTATCTAAGCTGTCAAAGGCTTTGGCAAAGTCGACAAAAACGGAATAGAGTGATGAATTGAACTCTTGTGATTGTTCGAGGATGATACGTAAGGTTGTTATTTGGTCTGCACATGATCGGTTTTGTCTAAATCCAAATTGGTTGTCACGAAGCATTTCATCTATTGCATTTTTGAGTCGATTTAACATAACTCTATTTAAAACTTTCCTTGGAACTGATAGTAGCATTATTCCTCTATAGTTGTCACAAATGCTTAAATTATATTTTTCCTTTTTTCTACTTTTACAAGTGTTTCTGGCGTTATACATTCCTGGTGCTTCCTATTTTTTAAACCAACTGATGTTTCGCATGCTGTTGTGAAAGCAATTTTAATCTCTTGCCAGTATTCTATTGAAATTATTTCCTCTGCTGCATTCTGAAATATTGCGAATCGATTTTTTAGCTCTATCTGGAATTATGATTTCTTTGTTTTGTTTTCCAACCTTGATATGTTAAATCGTTTTCCTGTTGATTCAATATTTTGGTGTTTCTTCAGCTTCAATTTGAATTTAGCTACAATAAGCTAGGTGGTGATCAGTGGCAGCGTCCTCTTTTAACTCGGACATCTTGTAAACTTCTCCTAAACTTCTTGGAGATGCAGACATGATCTATTTGGTGTTCAGTGTTCATGTCTGGAGATACCCATTTTGCTAGATGACATTTTTTGTGTGGGAAAACTGTTCCAACGATGACCAGATTGTGATTTGCACAGTGGTTGGCAAAGAGCTCTCCATTCTAATTCATTCTTTCTAGCTTATGTCAGTTTGAAATCTTAAGAGTAATATTCCCACCAATCATTGAACTTCTTAGAGTGCGGATGTCTCCTGAATACGACAAAAGCCAAGGCAGACACATGCTTAATTTGCAGTCCCCACATTTACCAGAATAGTTTGTCTCGACCTTACAAAATGAAGTTAACCAGTCCGATTTTAAATTAAAGATGTACTTAGGTGAGGTTTTGGAATAAGTGTCAAATGTTCGGACTCCTCAGCGTTTTTCCATACGATACAAGGTCAAATATTTTGCCCCATAACACCTATTTATCTTTTAACATATGACTTAATAGCTCATAAATGGTTATTTGACAAAATTTAAGCAGATTCTTGATTTTCTTTCTTTTGATTTGAGACCAAAAAAACACCAATGCAAATATAAGGTAAAAGTCCGAGTCAGCCTTTTCCCGCCATATTTTATAAATCAAATATCTCGAAAAGGAGCTCCAAGACCTATCAACATTTTTTAGCTTATTTTGAACCTTAACTAATACTCTTCCAGCTTAACGTATCAATTTTGAATTCTTATTTAATTTTACCTTAGATCACCTAAGTTCATCCTTAAACTTGACATACAGTTAAATTTTTATCACGGAAGAAACGTATTAAATGATTAGAAAAAAATCTCAACTACACACAGAAAATGCCAAAAAAAACCCTGGCCAGCAATGAAAAGGTAGGGTTACTTTTTTCAAGCTGGATACCAATGAAAAATTATCAAATTTGAACTGTATACGTAGTTTTCTCCGAAATTGATATTTAAAATTTAGAACATTCATTTCAAGTAAAATGTGCTGAAAACGTAATCCCATTGATCTGTACTAAAATAAAAAACAAAAAAGTTTTTTTCATATTTAAATTTTTTTTGTTTTATCGTTACTAATTCCAGATAATTCAAGGTTTAAAATAAATATAGTTCTGTATGTATATGTCAAGTCAAAATATTAGTATAAACTTGATCAGATCGCTGTTTTGATTTATTGCAAAATAAAGTTTACCATGCAGGCATTCAACTCTTTAAACAGATATTTAATGACCTAAAATGATACACTCAGCATAGTGATAAACGGCTTAAATTCGGTTTTATTTCAGTGGAGGTAGTGAACAAGGTCAAATAAGCAAAGTCAGAGCAACAGTATATTACCATGGTATGGTCTACTTGGTGATTCCGTCTCGAATAGTTAGCTACTGCGACAGCAGTACTCCGAATGACCAAGGGGACGTAACCTGCCAATGGAAATTCGGGTCGTGGACTAACAATGGTTTGAAGGTGAATCTAACAAATTCTAGACCCCCTGACGTTTCAAACTACGAGGTGAATTCGGCTGTTGACGTACTGAAAGTTGATTCAACACGGAATGAGATATTCTACGAATGTTGTCCAGAACCGTATCCTGATATCACTTACAAACTCACCCTTAAACGTAAAGGATAAAGGAGAGAAGAGAAATTATGGTTCAGAATGATTTTTTTTGTATGAAACAAGTGAAGATAGAGCATAAATAAAACTTTATCATCATGTTTCGACTTATTGAATACTATTATGTCCTCAAATAATTAAAAAGTTGATTCATCCCTATTTCCAACTTATATGACCCAAAGATGACGTGAAAATTATTGAAAGTATGCAACCACTTGACGTTCACTGTTCATGTATTTCCCCCAGGATTTACGTTATTGACTCATATTGGTGTAGTCGTCCCTTTTGAAAAGACTTGAATCGATTTAATGTTTTCGTTGATTTTGGTTGACCGATTTTCCCAAAAAAAAGTCGGAAATACAATGCAATTATAAATCGGCTGTTTACTTGCGCATGGATACAGTGTACGCACATTAAAAATCTAGTACATGATTGAGGACAGAAATATCATCTACACGTATACAGCATGTGTTTTAATTGGTTCAGTAGATGTAAGATGCGTAAATACGTAACCACTCCTGGTATAGGAATTGAGACTCTTAAGTCGATGCATCGTTTAATGAGAGTGTAAGGATTTTTTTAGGTAACAAGAAACCCATTTGCAAAAACTTTTTTGAGAGGCCTGTAGATATATTGTTGCAGGTCAATCTTTCTAACCCTATTCAAGTGCCAGTCTTATAGACTAGTACAACTTAAGTTTCCGGTGCATCAAACTTATGCAGTGAAATAAAATAATGGTTTCGGAATTTGTATTTCTATTTGATTAAACAAATGTTATATGGAAACATTTATCTGAATGTAATACATCTTTTTCGGAGCAATACATCAGGGACGAAAGATACCAGAGGGAAAGTCAAACTAATAGATGGTAAATAAACTGACAACACCATGCATGGCTGAAAGAAAAAGACAAACAGACAAATAATAATACCGAAGACACAACACAGAAAAGTTAAGACTAAGCAACACGAACCCCACCAAAAACTGGGTGTGATCTCAGTTGCTCCGGAAGGGTAAGCAGATTATGCTCCACATGTGACACCCGTCGTGTTGTTTATGTTATCAAAAATCCGGTAAAAAGTCTTAATTCGGTAGGTCACAATCGTGAAATGATATCTTGTGTGTGGACTAGTGGAATCAATTTCAATAGACAAAAAATCGGAGTTTACTATTGTAATAGAAAAATGTAGTTTATTTTATTTCATATGGTTTATTAGTTAATGTATGCGGGTTCTACTTTGTAAACTATTTTACATAGAATTATTGTTTAAATGTTCTATACATTTTTCAAGCGTTGAATATTTCAAATATGTCAAACAAGCATTTTTATAAACTATTCAATTTGTCTGGACAATGAGACTGCAGCAGTTACCAAATTATATGAATGTCTAGTAAAGTTATAAAGAGCATCTTAAAAGTTCGGACAACGGTCAAGCGACGTCTGCAACTTTATTTGCGTATTATACATGTTGTCGATAACTCATAAATCATACATTCTTTTGTTTGTTACTTGCTAGGACATTCAAAACTTAGTATATAAACGTGTCAAGCCGCTATGAAATCAATAGCGAGTTTCTTGATATTCTAGGTGAGTCTCTTGATTTTGAAAATAATTTAAATTTAAAACTATTTTTCTTTTAATTTTATTTTGGAAAAAATAAATAAAGTTTCTAAGTAACTAATATTTTAATTCAGAGGTTTATTTAAACAGTAATCTTTATTGTTATTATTTAATAGGAAATCTGAATTGTTGTACTATTTTATCATTGTTTTAACTTACTTTGACTTCAAAATGTATACTTTGAAATCATATTGTATTTATCTTAATGTTTTCTTTATTAAATTAATAGCGAGTTTCTTGATATTCTAGTTTGGTTTTCTTTCTCGTTGCTGATTCCGGCCTCCTACCGTGAGCCTCCCCCTAGATTGTGCCATAGAGCTTTACAATTGTTGGGACACCAAAACACCACAAAACATCAACACAATATAATGGTGGAGGACCCGGGCATGGTAGAGGATGTTTAGCAACGAAAAGAAAACCGCGAAACCTGGAAAGACCCCTGATAACTATAAACAGCAGGTTCATTACAAACTAGACTCTGCATTTGAAGGCCTTGATATATTTGCAGACCAGCAGGACGATATTATTAGTTTCAAGAAGAGCTATCCAATTAAACACCAAGTTGCCGAGTGTGACAACGATACCACAATGCCTTACGGAGACGACCAGCCTTTTTCGCAGTCTTCGCCTATCAAATCTAATCCTTTTGTTTCATCGTGGACAGGACCGCCAACTCTTCCATCAAGTATCACGCCAGTACGACCATCTATCATACACCGGCCAATAATTCCTTCCACGCTTTCTAAAACACGGATATCTGTTGCAGGAAATTCCCGGTTACAGACGCCACAACATTTTGCTGCGTTATATCCAAGTTTAACTACAACCGCAACTGCCACAACAGCTATCGCTACTGCTGCGTCGAGTGTCTCAACAACCACACAATCAGTTACAACAACAACAACGTCAGGAACAGGAGCAGGACCAGGAGCAACAAAAGGACAAACAATATTACCATCAACAAATTTTTCAGGTAGGACAGTCCAACCTCCTACAAACATTTTTAATATGTCTTCAATTTTGAAAATTGAAAAATTTAAAGGTGATAATACTCAAAATGCTGAAACTTGGTTAACTAACTTTAATCAATATTGTAGTTTTTATGATTTGTCCAAGAAAAAAAGTGCAGAGTCATTTCCCTTTCATTTGGAAGGTCATGCCAAAATTTGGTATGACACTGTTTCAGATTCAAAGAAACAGCATTTTGATTTTTTGATTGCTGCTTTCAAAGATCGTTTTAAAGATAAACAGCATCTTTTGGACATTACCATCTTACAAACACATCAGGGGAGAAATGAGTCTGTACTTGATTTCTTATCTAGGTTGTTAAAATTAGCTACTAACAGAAATATATCGGATGATATATTACTAGCAGTAGCAATGAATGGTTTAAAGGCTGATTTAAAAACTATTGTTATGACAAAAGAACCTAAAAATATTGAAGAATTTAGGCATGCCGCAAATTTGGCAGAAAAAGCTATTGATTCGAATGTAAATTCTGTAAATTCCATGAATCAAACTGTTTTAGATGAAATTCATTCATTAAGGGAACATATCCAATCTATTAATGTGAATAGTACAACTCCAGTTACTAACCAAGAGCAGTCTTATCAACCTTCTGAACAACCTATTTATGTACAGCAGCCAGTTTATTATACCCCAAGAGCACCAAACCATGATATGTATTCCTCAAATAGGTACAGGGCACCACAAAATCAACCGCCACGTCCAAATTTCAATAGGATGTATCCTCGCCACTCAAACTATCAAAATTTTCGACAACCGTCTCGTTATCAAAACCAATTACAAATGTCATCTCGTAGATGTTTGTACTGCAATGGGTTTTCTCATAATAGGGCCCAATGTCCCGCAAACGGTGTAATTTGCCATCTTTGTCATAAAATGGGACACCTTTCTAAAGCTTGTCTATCCTCAAGAAGAATGCAAACACAATAGCAATCCAGGCCTGTTCGAATTTCTACTTTGGGCAGGCATACAAAGTTACACAGTCTTACAAACAAATGTTCAGGTCGTGGAAATTCCAATCAAAAATCAAAACAATTTGTTACAGATATGCATCAATGTCTTATCCCAGTATATTTTGGTGGTATTAAAATTAAAGCACTTCTGGACACTGGTTCAACAATATCTGCGATCAATGAAAAAACATTCTTCAAAACAAAATTTGCAAATAATCGTTTATTACGTTCAGATATTAAACAAATAGTTGGAGCAGGAGGAGCTACTTACCCAGTAAAAGGTCAAATTAACTTAAATTTTGAAATAAACGGCGTAGTCCTTTCTCAAAAATTTTATATTATACCAGCTTTACGACATTCTATGATATTAGGAACAGATTTTTGCAAAGAAAAAAGTGTATGTTTAAACTGGAACACTAATAAATTATCTTTAATAAAAAATTCTGTTACAATCAATGTAATAAGAGTAACACCAGGTTTTGCTAGGGTTTATAGGAAATCATTAATTCCTCCAAATACAATGATGAATGTTGGTGTTAGATTGTCTCACGCGCTGCCGCAGCGAAATTACTTATTAGAACCACTCAAAAATTTAAAGTACAATTTTCTAACAGCTAAATGTTTAATCAGAAATTGTAATAACAAATGTTACCTTCAAATTTTAAATCCCACAAATGAGGTCATTACTTTAAGGTCAGGTTTGATTTTAGCTACTATGAATGATGTGGATACAGGTAATATATTTACTTTAGATAATGACAAAACAGTTAAATCTATGAATTTGGAACAAACTAATTCAGATCAAAAAGATATTCAATTTGATTTATCAAAAGCTGATTTAACAGATCAACAGAAACAAAAATTAAATCTATTTTTAAACCAAAATAGGAATGTCTTTGCAACTAATTTAAAAGAGTTAGGGAAAACTGATGTTTATAAACATAAAATTAATACTGGAAATGCCCCGCCCGTAAAATCTCGTCCATATAGGACATCGCCAGCAGCTAAACAAGAAATTCAAAAACAAGTTGAAGAACTTCTTAAATATGATATAATAGAGCCATCCAAAAGCGAATATAGTTCACCAATCGTCCTTGTTAAAAAGAAAGATAATACCTGGCGGTTATGCATTGACTTTCGTTCACTTAACAAACAATCAATTCTTCAACAACATCCACTGCCTCGTTTAGATGATGTTTTTGACGCTATAGGACAATCAAATGCCAAAATTTATTCACGACTTGATTTGACAATGGCTTATTATCAAATGCCAATGGACGAACACTCAAAGCATAAAACAGCCTTTATTACGCATGATAATTTATATCAATTTAAGAGAATGCCATATGGTTTGAATAATGCTTGTCAAAGTTTTCAGTCTTTAATGACACAAGTTTTGAGAGGTTTAACTTGGAAACATTGTTTGGTGTACGTTGACGATGTTATTATTTGGTCTGAAGATTTTGATTCTCATTTACAACATTTAGATTTGATTTTTCAAAGGTTAAAGCAGGCAAATTTGAAATTAAGACCTAACAAATGTGATTTTGCTAAATCAGAAATTCTTTATTTAGGACACATCATATCTAAAGAAGGTATTAAAGTCGACACCTCCAAAACAAAAGCTGTTGAAACTTTTCCAATTCCAAACAATCAACATGATGTTCGAAGTTTTTTAGGTTTATGTAATTATTATAGAAAATTTGTTAAGAGTTATGCCAAAATTGCATCACCTCTAAATAGACTTCTTACTAAAGATACTCCTTTTAAATGGACAACAGATTGTCAAAATGCTTTTGAAACATTAAAAGAAGCGTTAACATCCACTCCAGTTTTAAATTTTCCAAATTTTAATAAACCGTTTATAGTATCTTGTGATGCTTCGGGTTCCGCAATAGGTTATATTTTATCACAAATTGGTGATGATGAAAAAGAACATGTAATTGGTTATGGTGGCAGAGCTTTAACGCCGACAGAAAAAAATTACACGGTTACAGAACAAGAAATGTTAGCACTTGTCTCAGCGGTAGCATATTTTCACGTGTATCTTGCTACAAACAAATTTACTATTTATACAGACCACAAAGCTTTAACATGGTTACAAACTATTAAACATACCAATTCCAGACTAATAAGGTGGGCGTTAAAACTACAAGAATACAATTTTGACGTTATACATCGTTTGGGTTCGCGAAATCAACACTGTGATGCACTTTCCAGACGCAATTATGAAAAACAAACGGATCAACCCAAGGTATTAACTGAAGTTACATTCATTTATCCAGGAGAAACTTTAGAAAAAATTAGCAACTCTGAAAAAGATATTCCAATTTTTTCTTTAGAAGACATTTCATCTTTACAAAAACAATGCCCATATTTTGGACCAATAATTACCTTCTTGGAAAATGGTATTTTACCAGATGATAAGAAAAGAGCACAAGCTATACCGTATGAAACTGGTCAATATGAACTTCTGAATGATACTCTGTATCACTTCTTTCAACCAAGAACGAAAACTAGGACATCAAAAAATCAATTGATCAAACAAGTAGCAATTCCAGAACCATTGCGCAATGATATTTTATTATCATTCCATGATCAAAAAGCCGGTGGTTCACATTTAGGTGTTCAAAGAACTTATGAAGCTATAAAACAAAGATATTTTTGGCCAAAAATGTATCAAAATGTTTATGATTATGTCACCAGTTGTCAAATTTGTCAAACTGTGAAAAAAGACAGTACTGCTAAAAAAGCACCTTTAAAATCACTACCAGTCCAAGGACCTTTTGTTCGGCTTCACATGGATGTTTTAGGGGGTTTACCGACTTCAAAAGAAAAATACAAATATATTTTGTTAGTAACTGATTCATTCTCACACTGGTGTGAATGTTTTCCAATGAAAACGCAAGAAGCTGAAGAAATTGCAAACATTTTATATTCTGAAATTTTTACTAGATATGGAGCTTGTCGATATTTGGTATCTGATAGACATGCAAGTAATCTAGGCAAGCTTGTCAATCTTTTATGCAAAATGTTCAATGTTACCCAACATTTCACCAGTTCATATCATCCGCAAAGTAATGTAGCTTGTGAAAGAACAAATTCTACTCTAGCTCAATCTTTAAGAGCGTATTGCTCTGAACAACAAACAAATTGGCCGCAAGTGTTACCGAGTATTATGATGGCTTTTAGAATGAGTCCGTGTACGCAATCTACGGGTTTTTCACCTTATTATATGATATTTGGAAGGGAAATGCCTTTACCAATAGATATAGCCTTAATTCCTGAAGAATTAATTACTCAATCTCCAGAAAAATATATAGATCAATTAATAAATAAAGTTAAAATTATTCATGATCTAGCTAAAACAAATTTGGAAGATGCTCAACTTAAAAGCAAAACATATTATGATAAATCTACTAAAATACCAAATTTTAAGGTAGGTGATCATGTTTTACTTAAACAAGAAAAAGTCCAAATAGGAAAGAAAAAGAAATTAGAACCTAAATGGACAGGACCATTTTCTATACTTGAAAATCGACATGATTTAATTTATAAACTTCTTAATTTAAAAACCCTTAGGCCAGTTAAATCATTCATTCATGCAAACAGACTTAAAGCTTTTAAAGATCCAAGTGATTTTAGACCACCTCCGAATCTTTTAACAGATAAGGAAGCTTTACCTAATGAGCCTGCTAATATAAATCAACCAAATCCTGATAATTTAAATGAAGATTTAAATCAAGCAGAAAATAAAGAAGACAACTCTCAAAGTGATGTTGATGAATCAACATCAAATAACGGTCAAAACAAAAATGACCAATGGTACGAGGCTATTAAGTTATTAAAATTAAAATGGATATCCGGAAAGAAACATTATTTAGTTCAATGGAAAGATAACTCAAACCCAACATGGGAACCGCAAGAAAATGTTAGTCAAGCTTTAAAGGTAGCATTTCATTCAGAAAAAGCGCACAAAAGATTAAAAAAAAGACGTTAATAAATACTTAACTATTTTACAAGAGTGGCAAGCAAACGACAATCACATTCTTCTACTTGATTACCTATATCTAAATTGTCCTTCATTTAGACCTCTGAAAAAAAAAAATTATCCCAATCTTTTGGATCATCAGAAATCAAATTAATTCCTTTTTTTTTTTATATATTGTAGGCATGACAAGATTTGGATTTGTGATTTTGCCGTTTTTGCTTTTTGCCTTACTTTTGTCAACGTCAAAAGCAGATGAACAGAGAATAAATTATGGAGTTATATTCCAAAATCAGCCTAATATTGACTTCGCTACAGATTATTGGACACATATTTATGAAATACCAATGTATTTGAACTTACAACATAAATTGGTCACTAAATGTCCACAGAGAGCAGGTCGTGTATGTCAATCGTATGACAAAATTGTTGCACAAGTAAATTACATGAAAGAATATATGAATGCGCAAATTCAAGACACAAAATCATTAATAGACAAATTGGTACCGAAACTAAATAGGACCGTAATTGGCAAATCTAAAAGAGCACTGATTCCCTTTGTAGGATCGATTATGGGGGGTTTGTTTGGTCTTATAACGGAGGATTCTATGAAAAAAATTGTAACCCATATTAATTCCTTAACATCTGAAAACAATAAGATCTCGAATGCGTTAAAACAATATGGCGGTAGTTTAGCGTCTTTTGTTTCGCAAACAGAGAAAAGACTTGATAATGCTATGCAAGGTATTGAAAATAATTATCAGGGTTTAATATTTTTAAATGCCCTTATTCAAAGAGATTTTAAAAACTTAGAAGACCATTATACAGACTATTTTCAAATTTTAACTGATCAAAGTCAAGACTCTATTACTCTACAGAATTATATAATTGATTTGAAAACAGCTATAATAAATTTAATAGAAGGAAAATTATCTCCTATTCTTCTAAAACCGGATGTAATCCAACAAACTGTATCGGATATTCAAATTATTTTAAATGCTAACTACACAGGATTCAAAATTTTAACTTCAAATCCACATTATTATTATAATTATGCTAAATATATTGTTCTACAAAATAATACGAAATTGTATTTAGTTGTTCAATTCCCTTTAACAACACATGGAAAACTATTTGAAGTATATAAAATAAAATCTTTTCCGGTTGCAGTTACTACTCATAATTCTCATGCAACTCAACTTTTTGATTTACCGAGATATATGTTAATTACACATGATCGGAAATTTTTCACAACTCTTACTTTTGAACAAATGAATATGTGCCAAGGTATAACTCCAAAACATTGTAATTTCAATCCTGTATTTGAATCTTCCAATACTACAGAATGTGCTTTTCATATTTTCAGTAATGACAAACAGAAAATTAAAACCTTTTGCGATTTTAAATTTTTGCCTAATGCCATTTCTCCTCAAATTGTTCAAATATCAGATGATTCAGTTCTAATTTATAAATATGATAATTTAAACTTAATGTGTAATGATAAAAACATAACAGTAGCAGGTTGTTCCTTTTGTATTTTCAAAATCCCTTGTCACTGTATTTTATTTTCTAAACTTTCACACTTTGCAACGAAATTATCACTGTGTGTAAATGGAACAAATGATTTTACTAAACTTCATCCAGTCAATTTAGCAATTTTACAACACTTCTTTGATGATACAAAAATTGCAAACATCCTTGCTAATACAACTTTTCAAGGCCTAATCCAGTTTCTATCTCTTTACCGAATTTCACGATATACAAAAATAAAATGAGTCATATTTTTGCAAAAGATGAAAAATATCACCTCAATTTAAAAAAATTGGTCACCAGAGTCAAGAAACAGAATACTATATATTCCACTTTAGCCGATTCTATGGTTGATGGACAAATTGATCTAAACTTCGAAAGTTGGCCTACTACAAATGATATACTATCATTAATAGCAATTATTATTACTTCACTGAACACAGTTGTTCTTATCTGGTTATTCTATAAATTCAAAGTCATTGCTGCCGCAATAGCTATATATCAACCTGTTCAATCGTCTGCCACTACGCTCCCAAATTTTAAATTTCAGCCTGCAACAACTCAAGCACCTTCTACTTGGATTAACGTATTGAATTCCAATATAACTTGGGATCATGCTGTTTTTACATTAGCTTTCATTTCCTTTTTAATGACGATCTTTTTGGTAATTAAATCCTTCAAAAGAACAAATATGAATACTAAACTATGCTTAGAAATAACAACGGGGTTCAATTGTGTTTGCATTCCAATTTTTTCAATGCCTTTATGCCCAACATATTGGGATGTTCAATATCCAAACATTATTGACAATTTAACAGTTGTAAATTACTTCCGGCCTAAATTACACATTTCGTATCCAAATTTTACAGTTAGAAACAAAAATACTTCCCAATTCATTTCTGTACCTAAAATCATCGATCTAAACATTTTTCAGGCATGCACACTACGATCAATACTTAAACAACCATTTTCTGCCTATATTATATTACTTCATCAAAATATTAAATGTCCAATTAACAATGTTAACATGCTAGCGACAAATAGTGATACCTCAGAACAAACAAACAAACGCAAGACTATTGTATACCCTTCTACTTTATACTAATATGTTCTTTTCTATTCCTCAGAGTTACCAGATATGGATCTATTTAAACTTTCGCCACCTCAAGTATGGAACAAATTAATAAATAATCATGATGACATAGATTATTTAGATGCGATTAATTATTTACTTTCCTACGGGTTTGATCCCTTTTCTTATTCAACTCTACAGTCATCCTGTTTAAATACTCTTCTTAACAATCCAGAAATAGAAATTCCACATAATGATTTACCCCCTTTTATTAGTTTATATATCGATTATTTTGAAAGATTGCAAAAATCCTATCAGAGACAAGTCAGAAACTATTTTCGTTAAATAGAAAATTTACATTTACCATTTATTTATCATTTAATAAAATTTTAATTTCCACAATTTTGCCAAAGATGACCCATTCAAGTTAGACTTCCTTCTTATATTATCAGATAATCCCCAAATCGCCTAACTTAGATTCAAGTGCGCGTATAAACGCGAAAAACTTGTATTAGCTCATAGCCAAAGGTTAATTGTAATGTATTTATAAAATATAAAAGAATTTTAATGAAAAAGGACCCACTACTTCTGTTCATTGAGGAAGATTAAGTACCGTGGGAAAATCGTTAACGTAAATAAAAGTTTACTGCATTTTAATGATATTTACATTACGACGTGTATAATCTCAGAATAATCATTAGAATCAGTATCTTTATGTACATCTGTAAATAATTAAAGGCCTTTAGATCATTAGATATATGATATTCATTTTTATATATACCAATATTTAAATTGTACTATATATATGTTTTATTATTCATTGTGTATTTTATGATTCTTGAAAAAAAAAAGAAAAAAAAAGGTGTTTTTATTGAGTGTTTTTCTTTGTGTTTATATATTTTGATTGGTGGAACAATCTCTTTTTCAAAGGGAGAGCGATTATTGTAATAGAAAAATGTAGTTTATTTTATTTCATATGGTTTATTAGTTAATGTATGCGGGTTCTACTTTGTAAACTATTTTACATAGAATTATTGTTTAAATGTTCTATACATTTTTCAAGCGTTGAATATTTCAAATATGTCAAACAAGCATTTTTATAAACTATTCAATTTGTCTGGACAATGAGACTGCAGCAGTTACCAAATTATATGAATGTCTAGTAAAGTTATAAAGAGCATCTTAAAAGTTCGGACAACGGTCAAGCGACGTCTGCAACTTTATTTGCGTATTATACATGTTGTCGATAACTCATAAATCATACATTCTTTTGTTTGTTACTTGCTAGGACATTCAAAACTTAGTATATAAACGTGTCAAGCCGCTATGAAATCAATAGCGAGTTTCTTGATATTCTAGGTGAGTCTCTTGATTTTGAAAATAATTTAAATTTAAAACTATTTTTCTTTTAATTTTATTTTGGAAAAAATAAATAAAGTTTCTAAGTAACTAATATTTTAATTCAGAGGTTTATTTAAACAGTAATCTTTATTGTTATTATTTAATAGGAAATCTGAATTGTTGTACTATTTTATCATTGTTTTAACTTACTTTGACTTCAAAATGTATACTTTGAAATTATATTGTATTTATCTTAATGTTTTCTTTATTAAATTAATAGCGAGTTTCTTGATATTCTAGTTTGGTTTTCTTTCTCGTTGCTGATTCCGGCCTCCTACCGTGAGCCTCCCCCTAGATTGTGCCATAGAGCTTTACAATTGTTGGGACACCAAAACACCACAAAACATCAACACAATATTACTACCAACTTTAGTCCAGTGTTTAATTTTTTGGTAAATCCCTGAGGTTGGCGTTCAGGTTGGCGTTACACAACTTTTCCCCTTCGCCAGCCTCCATAAAGTCCCACTATCACATTGATTCCATACGTGATATATACATGAAAGTATTCTTCTATATTTATTTCTTTTGAAGTATGTAAGCCTGTAAAATAGTCAATTACAATACTACAACCTTCAACATACAACCTTTTTTGAAAAGGCAATCGAACCCAGTCGTTCAAACTGGTACCTTAACATTGGCAAACCATCGGTTATATTGTTTATTTTTTTTTATTTCTCTTCGGCATTTTTCCTTTAACATTTTCCAAGGCATACTATATATGCTATATGGATATTTATTTTAAGACCTTCAATATTTTAGAGTTATGTCCCTTTTACCATTGCAAACCATATGGATCCACTACAACCTCATTGAAAATCAAATTTTAATCGAGTGAAATATTTAACCACAGAAGAATGCCAATATGATTCGTTAAAGTTCATTTAATTTTTTCCTCGTTTCATTTTTAGCCAGGTGCTGATCTTAGCCTTTTTAAACTCCTTTTTGTCATCTTTCTAAACTTTTGAATTGGATTCATACACTCTTAAGGAAGGGTTCGTGTTCATGTTTATGTTTATTTTTATTTTTATTTCTTCTTCTTCTTCTTAATATCGTTTCATGATGAATTGATCTGAATAAATATTGTTTAAACTAATATATAAGGGTTTTGTGTGCTTGTTTTCGATATATAAGTCATTGAAAATTTAGCGGGAGATAATTCTCTCAAGACCTCTCCTAATCGTGATAGCTGCATGAAGATAGACTGTGAAGCACCTACAAGTTTTTGGTTTCCGACTACACTGACTAAATTGTAACTCACTTTAATATATCTAACCTACTGGTATCATGAAATCATTCGAAAATGAATAATGAGGGAATATTCGGCTTCATATGGACGTACATGTAAAATATATTCAATCTATACGCATAGTCAGTCTAAAATATTTTAAACCTTCAAGAACTACATTTAGCTATTCACAAAGGATATTTCATTAGTATAAGAGTTTCGGGTTGGGTTAGCATATTTCAGAATAATGGACAAACAATAGGAAATCATAGATAAAATATGGCATAGCAAATTTAAAAAATACGGAAATGACGATACCATCATAAAAACAAGGGTTCCACTATGACTAAGGATTTTCAAAGGGAGTCCAGGGAATCGATATATGTGCCCATGGTAGTTAGTAATTATGTTATAGAATATTTTCAAGATTGGCATGGATAAAGAACCACCAAAAAAGCAAGCTAGGTAGCTTTTCTTTTTACAAAATTTTGTGTTGAAAGACACTTGTAATGATTTAGAAAATAGTAAAAACCGAATAATGTTACCGGATATCACATGAGATTCTTCTTTTTCACACTTGTGCCGATTTGGACTAGAATTGATTTCATCTTCCTTTGTCTCTTTTCAATTCTTTCATTAAGCTTGACGTGTGAGATTTAGATCTTGTTTTGCGGTTTTGGCACTTGTTCATAGATAGCATATTGCACAATCACTAAAAATAACTCATGATTAAAAGTTTGTATTAAAATAAAAACTAGAGGTCCTCAAGAGCCTGTGTTCGCCTACCTGATTCTACTTGGGTTTTGGAAATGATGTAACAATAGACTAAAATCATAGCAGCTTCTCTTATTATGATTAAGGTAAAAAAAAAATGGTTTAATATTATTGGCCCCGTAATTTAATCAAAAGCAGAAGACCATTGTAAAGTTAACAGAAATTGTAGAAAATGACTTTACAAGGATAATGACAAATCAGCTACAAAGTAACAACACTTGGTCAGTAACCCAAAAGAAACATTCATACCATGTTTGGTTTCATTCCATTCAGTGGTTTTCTAGAAGAAGACATTTGTACATATTCCAACATAGGTTCCTTTGTTAAAACTAAGCCCCCCCCCCCCCCCAATTGGCAGCCATCTTAATTGATGGAGTTGCTACAAAGTGACAACACTTAGTTAGTACCTCATTAGGAACATTCATGTTCTGTTTGGTTTCATTCAGTGGTTCTCTAAAAGAAGACATTTTATGTTTTTTCAAACAGGCCGATCTATAAATTAAACTATAAGTCCCTCTCTGGCGGCCATCTTGAGAGATTGATCGGCATCATAGTAACACCACTTGATCAGCACCTCACAAGGAACTTTTATGCCATGTTTCGTATAATTCCATTCAGTGGTTCTCTAAAAGAAGACATTTGTATGTAATGACCATAGGGTTCTCTTTCAAATGAAGTCCCCTGCAGGTTGCCATTTTGGATAATGGATCAGCTACAAAGTATTAACACACGGTAAGCACCTCACAAGGAAAATGTAAGCCATGTTTGGTTTCATTCCATACAGTGGTTCTCTAAAAGAAGTTTAAAATGTAAAAAGTTGACAACGACGACGACGGATGCCAAGTGATAAGAATAGATCACTTGGCCTTTTAGCCACTTGGAACTCTTGGCTCTGAACTTCATTTGTTTTCTGTTTTTTTTTTTTGTTTTTTTTTTTACATGTTTCCTAATAAAAACAGTTTAAATACCAGGATTCGAATTGTGTACTCGAAACACTCGTTTTGTCTACACAAAAACTCAACACTCGAATATGGAAAAAAGTTACAATGCCAAATGCAGTCGGAAGTTGAAAGGTTTTTAGGTCTTAAAATCCGTTTGTTGTGTGTGTGCTCATTAACTGTCATTACTAAATATAACAAAACAAAATGTTGCGGTATGATTTACAATTGGACAACTAATCACCAAAGACCAAATTTAACAACTATAATAGATCACTGTAGGCCGCCAACAAAGAGCAGAACTCGTGCCGCAAAGGCCCCGAAATTACAAATTTTAAACAATTCAAACTAGAAAATACAAAATATGAACGGGAAATATATGATACAGCAACAAACGACAACCAGGCAACTAATTAACAGACCCCTCACTTGGATAATTAAGTAACAACACTTGATCAGCACCTCACAAGGAACTGTGTGCATATGAATACAGAATGTGGCGGAGTCGAACTAGTTTGTAGGCGCCAACTCTTTGTCGCCATAATAAGTAAATAACACTAGCAACACTATATTGATCTACATTATTTATTTAAATTTAAATAAGTGTAATTTTTTGTTTCTGATATTCAATAATATGGTCATAGTTCCATTCGTCGTACCACCGACAGCTGCCATGCGCATACTCATCACATGACACTCTAGGTGTACCCGACTCCATTACGGGTATGTGTGGTTCTGGGGGTCTTTTTCCAAGGGAATAAAAACTTGTATAATAATACCTGTATCAATAAAAAAAATATTTTGTGTCACTTACAATTAATATCTTAAATTCTCCAACTATTCAAAATTATCCGATTTTGATTTTATCTTGTGTGCATTAGTATGGTACATGAATGTGTTCAACTTAAATGTTCTAAAAAAAATAATTTCCCAATACAGTTTTTTTCAATCAGTTCAAAACTGAATTATTTAAATTGCTTTTCTGTTTGTTAAGTCTTGGACATAATTTTGGTACAAGCTGAAAAATTGAAATTAAATACGTGACAAAAGAGATTCTTTTTTGGTTGTCCCTCTTGTTGTACAATCTGGCTTGTTTGCGCATTTTCCAGCTTTTCAATGTTGTAGGTATCAGACTTGCATTAACACAAAAATACCCCATACTTTTCAGTCATAACCAGCATCTTTTAATATAATGTTTCTCGTAACAAATATCATTAGGCGGTACTATAAAACATCTATCATCCTAACTTTTATTGCTATGGCTTCCTTACATATAGTTAACTTCTACCTCATAATATACCATTTTTTGTTATACGTTATGCTTTAAAACAATCTGTCCTTTTTATGTATTTTACATTTATACAAGTAATTCCTTACTACACTTACCATCTTTGTAGTATAAACTTATGACCTTTAGTGACCTTGGCAGCTTGGTGTATTGACAGATGTTCACATTTTCCTTTCTCGTTCATATTGTTCCATACTAAAGCTCTCCCCTTTCTCGGCTTCACCCATATTCCAAGTTCTGTTAAATATCATTAATATCCTTCTGTTAAATGTTTATTGATTGAAGCTTATCGTAAGCAAACAGCAAAACATATTCTACTTTTTTCTACCTTTTTATCATTTGTTTTCAAATATCATGTTTATATAAAAAAGAAAATGTGGTGTGAATTGATTGCCAATGTAACAAATCTCCACAAGAGACAAAATGACACAGAAATTAACAACTATAGGTCACCGTACGACCTTCAACAATGAGCAATGCCCATACCGCATAGTCAGCTACAAAAGGCCCCGAAATGACAATGTAAAACATTTCATACGAGAAAACTTACGGCCTAACTTATGTACAAATATAAACAAAAGACAAATACGTAACCCTTTTAAAAAATCTTTAATTTGGCTGTAGTTGCTTTCCATCAAATTTTGTATTTGTATGAAGTACCTGGGAATTGTGTTTCACCTCCTTCTTCAACGTCTTGTAGATAAACTAAAATTGTAGCTACTCTGTCCCTTTTATCTTCGTTGTCTTCTATACAGTCGGTATGTAACTTATAACCTGAAATGATATATTCATTATTTGGAATGAAGGGAAAAAAAATCGATTTCAGAACAGTTAACGTATAGATAATGACCCTTTTAAAACGCAGAACATTTGACCTTGAATATACATAATTCACCTTTAATGCCCTTATGTGTTTTTATAAGCGCACATTCGATTCAAAATTAAATATGAACAACAGCTTAGCTAAATAGATATTTTACTCAAATCAATGTTTTTGTTGTATGTTTGCTTTCTTGCTACAATTTCACACTCACTTAGTTGTCTATATAGCAGTTTACACATAAGGGATCTCATATGCTAAAAAAAAGGTGAACAAAATTGAAAACAACTCTTTTTCACTTTTATGCGTCCAAAGCGTTATTCTTGGTTTCCCATCATAAGCAACGATCAAAGCCCAATTATTAAAACCCTAGGATGTAAAAAAAAATTGAAACAGTTGAAAAGCAATTATACCAAAAAGGACCTAAAACATAGTAAATTCCATCTAAGGTCTTTGTAACACTTAAACTATAATAAGTAAACTGATATTTTTTGGAATATCCTGTCATAAGACACGATTTTTAAGACTTCACAACGGAACTACAAAACACTTTGTAAAAAAGACAAAAATTACAAATGGCATAAATGCCCTACATATATTCACAGTTGTATAATTAATTTATTCGTAAATAAACCCAATTTCATTGTATTTTACTATTTTCCAAATATTGTCCATATCATACATCATGTATAATGCTATTATCTCTATAAAAATGATGCAACTCAATGATGAATATCTAGACTCAAGCTGGCAGCTGATGAATATATGGTCAAATACCACACAGTCTTATTTATAAAGTCTGATGTGAAAATGCTGTTGTGTATGGTGGCCGGATGCGGCCATTTCGCCTTTTCGCGTTTTCTCCTTTCACTTTCACGCGAAATCGAGAAATCGAGAAATCGGTAAATCGGGAAATCGAGAAATCGGGAAATCGGGAAAGCGAAAACGCGAAATCGAGAAATCTATTTCATTTCCCGTTTTCGCTTTTGCGTTTTCGCGTTTTGGTTTCTTGATTTCTCGATTTCGCGTTTTCGCTTTCTCAATTTCTCGATTTCCCGATTTCCCGATTTCCCGATTTCTCGATTTCGCTTTCTCGATTTCTCGATTTCCCGATTTCTCGATTTCTCGATTTCGCGTGAAAGTGAAAGGAGAAAACGCGAAAACGCGAAAACGCGAAAAGGCGAAATGGCCGCATCCGGCCACCATAGTTGTGTGTGTGCGTCTGTGTTTTTTTTTTTGTATGGTTGGTCTCTTTGATGGTTAATTAGCTACAACCAATATTAGACTTTTGTAGTTAATTCATCACTTAAACCTGTATAAAACACGAAGAAACATACACTAGTGTTCTTACCAACATTTAAAGGATATGATGTGATTTGAAATTTTCCGCCATTTTCCGGTTTTAATGCTGTAGCTTCTTTTACTCGATACTCGAACACGTTAGAGAACCTACTTTCTCCACGGTAAAATGCTGTACTATAACTCCAGTTAGAATGTATATGGTCTTTAAATTCGGAAGAAAATGTTTTATCCAAGCATGTTGTACCTGCAAAAGGAAATAAACACAAATAAACAAAATCAAAATTGACATGTCTGTACTACGTTTAAGTAATATTGCTTTAAAACGTGTTTAATGTATGTAAACATATGTGTATACGACTATAAATATTACAGATACGCTTCTGGTCCATTTGTGTGTGTACAAAATTTAGTAAAAATTGTATATAGTTAATAAAAAACGCAATTATAAAAAACCCAGATACTATTGATTGGTTGATGTTTAACACCACTTTTAGCATTCATGGATTTTTCGTGGCTGTCCTTTTTTCTTTGGAAGAGAAAGCCGGATTGCCCGAAGAGAACAACTGTTCTTCAGTTGGGAAACTGACAATTATATAGTCATTTAAGATTGGAGTCGAATGCACCTGCAACGTGCGGGATTCGAACTCACAACCTTAGTGATACAGTAGTTGGAATACCCAGACATCTTAGTCACCGAGGTTCCTAAACTGATATCAAGAAACAGGAACATTTCTCAGTCAAGGCTCCTTCGTCAAAGAACAAGTAACATCATGGAAAAAGTAGTTAAACGTAAAAATAAACTACAAAACAAATACCGGTATAGTATAGTGATAATACTAAAAAAATTATAGTACACACAAATCTTAAGATTGCTAGATAACAAACAAGAGTACAACCGGAGATGCTTCGCTTGTTTGTCGTAAACTTATGCAAACAAAATGCTTAGTTACCTGGCATAAAGTCGTTAGGAGATACTTTGCGGTTGACTCCAGCTGCTTTTAAATGTTGACGTAATGTGTTGACAGTGTCAAAACATACGATTGGATCTTTTTTCGATATTTCTGTCACGTGTCTGTTGTGTGCTTTCATCAACCCGTCACATTCCGCCTCTGACAAAAACTCATCATACAGGTATACTCTAAAATAAACATTTTATACATTTATAGTTCGGGGCCTTTTATAGCTGACAATGCGGTATGGGGTTGGTTCATTGTTGAAGGCCGTCGGGGCCTTTTATAGCTGACAATGCGGTATGGGGTTGGTTCATTGTTGAAGGCCGTACGGTGACCTATAGCTATAGTTGTTAATTTCTGTGTCATTTGGTCTTTTGTGGAGAGTTGTCTCACTGGCAATTATACCACATCTTCTTTTTATAAGTTTTCAAAATTTAATTTAGACTTAAACTGATAGAGTCTTTTTTCCTTCCTAATTACAAGAATTACAGAATAGTGTGCGAGTAGGCAGTTCAGTGGTTGACGTTGGTTAATGTCTGCTAAATTGCTTTTTGTTATAAATCAAGCGGTTAGTTTAATGCCTTTAATGGCCGACTTTACAGTATATGTGTTTCTCCTTGTTGAAGACCATGCGGTTGCATATAATTTCTAACATCCCCTTCATTTGAACTTTGGTATATATATTTGTCTCAATGGCAATCATACCACATCTCCTTATTTTTATATCGGATACGTTCGAAGATTGACAATAAAAAAAAAAATAACTAAAGTTACCACACAGTTTCATAATGCATCGTTCACACAGTGCCGATTATTGCTCCCGTTTGAGATCAGACAGCCTTAAGACACGAAAAGTAAAAAAAGTCGGATTACTATATCTTCAATGATCTGGAATGTCCTATTTTTATTATTGCCTGAACGCTGTAGTATACGTTCGTAACATAGTCCTACGGATAGGAGAGGTCGGAAAAGCACGCCGACAGTTAGGTGCGTCCCGTAACATTCGGGAAAACTCATCCGATTTTGTCTAGTCGGATTACAATCGTGATTATGTCGTAACAGATTCTGCTGTATCGGATCAAAATCTCATAACAATGTTCTGTGTTTTCTGGATGGTGTTCTGAGGAATGGGCATGATCTGGAGAGATTTGTCATTGCTGTTTTTTGCCGATTGAGTCCAGATTGCATCCCGAATGCGAACCGTCTTTGACGAAACCGTCCCGGAACAGTCCCGTTATTAATACGTAATTCGGCAATAATACCCTCGTCTGAGTCCCGACATTTACAGAACACGATACGACTGAGTCCAGAAAAAGCCGTTTGTAATGCAATCAAGTAGATTGAGACAGGATTGCGATCCGACAGTACCTGATCATCCCAAATATGGCGACAGTTTTCTAACGGATATCTTCCGTCTGCGTCAGTTCACTGTCTGATGTCTGTCAGATCGCATTCGGCAGAGTCGGGACGCTTTCGGGATATATTCGGTCGTTTTTAACCGTGGAAAGATGCAAATCGGTTTAGAATCGGACTGAGAACGGGATATTGAGTTCGGACGCTACCTGAACAATATCTGATTGTTGCTTTGATTAAATTAATGTTTCCAAAATTTTAATAAAGTTTGAATTTCCAACTACAATTTACAAGATCATGAACAGATTTTTAACAAACTATTACCGGGAAGCTCATAACAACGACGGCAGTAAAAATCGTAAATGTGTGACCCCAGCTTAAAAGACGGAACTGTTTAAAATATGAGATACTAAAACCCAAAATGTTTTGTTTTTAAAAAATTGTTTCCATATTCCAAGGCATTATACTAGGTGTGCATGCATGTTCAATTATTAAAGTATATTGTGTACTCATGGTTAATCTGTGGTGCTTTTGATATATGTCGTACAAATAAAAAAACATTTGAGGCCCTTTATAGCTTGCTGTTCGGTGTGAGCCTATGCTCCTTGTTGAAGACCGTACTTTGACATATAATGGTTTACTTTTACAAATTGACTTGACTGAAGAGTTGTTTCATTGGCACTCATACCGCATCTTCTATAAATAAGAACATTCATAATGAAAATGAAGAGAGAAAACTTACTTTACAGAACTGTTATTAGGCTTCTGAGGCAGTAATTCTACTGGCGGCAATCTTCTGCCGTCTGCAAATATCTTTTTGGGTGACATTCCTGTCTGCAAAGTACTTTTAAACTTATTCATTTCTTCTTCAATTTTTGGATCAATTCCTTGTCTAGGCTGAGGTTTCACCTTTTCAGGTGGCGAAACACTTTTTGAATTGTCATGCTTTGGAACATTGTCAGTTGGAAAACTTTTATCCATGTGTTGAGTATTATCAGATATTGTTTGAGTTAGTTTCTCACTTTTTGGTGTTTTATTTGCCAACGTATCTGACTGTTTATCAGATCTTTTCTGCATTTTTGATGGATCCGTCACAAAGTTCGTTTCGCCACTTTCTTCTGACGCTGACATTGATTGAAATACATACAAAGCACCAAATAAAACGGATAAAAATAGAACAATTATAATTATAGTAAATACTGGTGTTGAATCTTGTCTGAAGTCTTTTTGTATCTTTCCATTTTTTAAGGGTGAATTCTTTGTTTGCGGGTTCTTTTGTGTTGTTTTACTATCCAATTTTCGGTTTCTCATGTTGGTTATCTACAATATCAGAAAGAGACATGAGATATGAACAGCTATTATATGTAAAAAAGTCAAGCATTCTTTTTTTTTATTTTCCTGTCGTTCTGATCATCTAAAAAGTGAACATTGTAGTAATAATAAAATCTTGAATACGCCGACTGTTTGTTAAATGTCTGGAATTTTAAGGACACAATGTTAAAAGGGTAAAATGAATTGTTATTATTTTGGAAAGTAGAAACAGTATACAATTTACTTTGAGTGTAAAATGACATAAATCCCTGAAGCTATTCTTTAAGTTATTTAATGGACCATAAATATACATTTGCAGACAAGAATTTTATTTCAAATTCAATTAACCATACCTGTTCTATTAGATTGTTACGGTAGCTTAATTCAATAACAAACGGTGATAACAAGTTTTCCAATTTGACAGATTAAATCGGGATCGAATTTAAATATTATATATATATACGATTGAAGTTTAGAAATTTGCCTTTTCTCGAGTTACTATGACAATAACTAAAGTTTTGACATGTTAAAAGGTGTATATTTCTAGGCTCCCTTTCTATCGGATTCTTTGTATATCCTTGCTATTTGCCCATTTCGTGTTTCCTTGTTCTTCGCATACTTTGCATATTCTTGCTATTTATCAAAAGAACAGTAAAAGAAAGTCTTTTCCAAGAGTATCGATTTGTGTACATGTATATGCTTGAAAAAGTTCGCAACCATACTCTGTGCACATCAGTAAAAATATTGACTTGTATAAATGGCTTCAGTTTTCAAGTGAGCAATAAGCATGTGCAATGCTGAACAAATAGTGAATACTGGTTTCCAACATATAACATACATATTTGAGATAAGAGTCAGATAAGGATGAGGTTGGAAGTAAATAGGCCTTCTAGATGCGGTCTACTCATAAACAGGAGTACGTAACCTTGCCTGTACACTGTACTACAACAATCCCCAAGAATTCACATCAAAACGATTTTTGATATATAGGAACTCGTTTTTGTCTCTCGCAGAAAAAAAACATACCCCCCCCCCCCCCCCCCACCCAATAATACTGTCACTCCATGTTACAACATGTTCAGTGGTAAATATCACCTTTTTTTGTTTAACCGACGAACAGGTGGTCATTTTTGCATAAATGAATAAATAGTCAGTACAAGTATTAATCTAAACTTATAAAAGTAGATACATTTAATTGTACGTGTAATATGATATGAATATATACATGTAAGAAGAATACAACATTTAATTTCTTTTATTTTTAGAGGAGGTGCATAAAGAAAATGTTGCATTATATCAAATAAATTAAAAGAATAGTGTATTATAAACTAGAACCTGTCAATCTTATAAGTGTTCAGAAGGTTATTAAAAATGGATTATATTTCATTATTTGAATGTCAAATCCATGTGAAATTTGTATAATATTTAAAATTGAAGTTCCTTTGCAATTTCCTTTAATACATTATTAAAAAAAAACTAACTATGTGTTACTCATTATGTACATTTCCCAATAAGCATTATTTCGCTCCTGAAAATTCTCAAGACATATATCGGGCTATTGCGTATAAGTTGTGTAGGAAGATCGCATACAACTTATAAAGAGTAACCTCCCCTTACACTTCCGCATTGCTGTTGGCATACATAAGATATATTCTTCCCACTTAAGAAATGAACTCACTTACCGGGAAATAGTCTACGTTATACTTCCTCGTTTAAACAAGAATTGTCGACAATGTCATTTAACATTATTAAATTTCAATCAATGAAATAAAATATCTAACGAATGGATCGGTGACGGTGAGATTTGATATACTCGTATCTACATGTATGTCACCGATAACAAATCATTGTGGAATTCCAAGGTCCAATGTGGAAAAGACACAATGTATTAGTTATCACTTTATGTATATTTAACTTAAGACAAGATTTTTATCATTTAGTTTTATTTATGAATATGTATACATGCAAAATGAATAGTCTCACCTTATTTCAAAATAAGTAAAATATTTTGGATAGTCTTGCATGACCAAGGCGTACTTATTGGAGATATTTCAAAAAGATAATATTTGCTATATTTCTATACACGAACTTTCCAATTATATATTGATCAGCATACAAAGCAATCTATTTATATGAAAATTTCTATCGAAAGATGGAAAAGCGTATGTATACTCAAGACATGATTGAATAAATATATAGCATTCAGTAAAACAAAACTGATTGCATCACTTTGGTCAGGTTTGACAATGCTGTTATAGAATGGTAACATTTAAGAACATTTGAGTGACAAACTGGTATTTATTAAACAGTTAAAAACTTTTGAGGAAACATAGCGATTTTGTTCTTGTTCAAATGCAATATGCCCAAACCCCATTTTGTAATTTCATTTATTCCACATTTGTATTCTATCTGCATATACAGAAGAAGAAGATGTATTTCGAATTAAGGGTACCAAGGGCCAAACAAATTTGTCTTGGCAATGACATCAATTATTTCAAATAAGAATGATGAATATAAGGAAATGTGAAATTATTGCATATGAGACAATAATCTGCCATAATGAAGGAAACATGGTGCCTTGTGTCGGTTGTAATGCATATACCATCTCCCTTTGTAGTAATATTCTATTTGGCTTATAAAAGAATTTTTCTTTCATTGACCGTCCTTCAACAGTTTATTTATGGGTCTAACAAATCAAAATTGTTATCACTAGTGTATTGTTTTTGTGACGGCTATGTACATGTAGATAAACAGTAAATTTTCAATGCGTAGTTTACCAAACATGTCAGGAAAATTTGATTTACAGGGAACAGGGATTTTCCTTATAATTATTTATACTTTAAAAAATAACCAAATCAAATTTAAAAAATGAGAAAACATTTATGAAATTTTGATACGCTAATAATGATTTAATCACTGCATAAGAGTAGAGTGACCTGGAATACAATATTTAAAAAAAATAATATCTGAAAATCAGATTGAGCGATAATGTTGTTTGTTCTGCTCCAGGTAGAGAAAATATGTCTACACATTATTCTTTTAATGCACTTATTTTATAATGTTATACCGAAAAATAAAATGAACAAATGCATCTTAAAAAATAATTGCTTTCTTAATTGGAACAAAATTTTCTAGCTAAGCATAACATCTGGGCTATTCATTCAATAACATAATAGTCCGTGTCTTATTCGTAAAAGCAGTAGTTTCTCGAAACATCCATCCGAAGATTTTAATGTTTTGTTAATCAGTCCAAAATATTACAAAAAGGAGGCGAAAGATACCAGAAGGACATTCAAACTCGTAAGTCGAAGATAATCTGAAAATGCCATGGCTAAAAAGATAAATTCAAACAGATGTAAACAGCACACAAAACAATATATAGAAAACTATAAAGACCGAGCAACTTTTAACCATAGTGGTGCTATTACTATTTCTACAACATACAAATATCTTCTCTGTGGTCCATCACATAATAAATACAGAAGTTTTACCTCTAAAGTATTCATTATTGTAACATCAGATTGGTCCATTATCCCTATAATTTTAGCCAAAATCTCCAAAATATGTTATGTGATCATTTAATGTACTCGTATGATCCGATAAGTTTCACATAGCATTAAAACAGCTGAAATTGATCATATTTAGAATCAAACTGTGGCCCTTTTAATAATTTATGATCAAGTTGAAATTTAAGGTTATTTTTTAGAAAACAGAAGAAAAAAACAAACAAACCCGGGTCGTTGTGTCTGTTTATGATTTGCAACACATATCAATCGATTTGAAATGTTCTTGACATTCAGTTTGAAGCGGAATTGAAATAGAGAATGTGTCAAAAAGACAACAACCCGACCAAAGAAAAAATACCTCAGCCCATGCCATCAATGTGTCTTCAACAAAGCGAGAAAATCTTGCACACGTAGGCGGGCTTCAGCTAGCGCCTATACAACAATATATACTAGACAATAACAAGCAAAACCAAGGAGTAAACAAAGACTCATAAAACCAAAAAACATTTACATCAACAGTTACAAATAATAAATAAGAAACAACATGAACTCCATTAAAAACCGGGAGTGCAATCAGGTGCTCCGGAAGGGTAAGCATTTCCTACACCGTATACGGCACCCGTTGTGTTATTTCTTTGTTCAGTTCGGTAAAGATGGAAGCTTATTTGACTGAGGAAGAATATCAGATATGATTTCTGACACACTTTTGTCATAATGGCCAATCATAATGGCGACCGTAAAATTTCTTGAGTGATGACCTTCATTTGATTGATTCATAGCCCTGTCTTAGCAACTTTTGAGAAAGTTCAGTGAAAATGGACGTCACACTCAACTGCAAAACATATAAATCTACTAGAATTATAAAACATACAAGACTAACAAAGGCTTCTGACTGATGACAGACGCAAAAATGCGGCAGGGTTAAACATGTTTGGTGAAATCTCAACCCTTCCCCTATACCTCTAGCCAATGATAGAATAAACAAACACACAGCAATACGCAAAATAAATTTTAGCTTAAAAGAAGTGTACGAGTCCGATGTCAGAATGGGTAACAGAGAAACTAAGCAAAATGACAATGATACATAAATAACTTAAATGCCGGCTCAAGGCCTCAATTAAACTGATTGAAAGATTATGTCTCCATCATATCAAAATCAAACACAATCCCTTACACACTGAAGGCGGTAAACTATATATACATGACAGAAAACTCTGTAGAAAAGTAGCGATATGGGATATCCATCCATCAAACAAAGTCAGTACATGCATAGCAAATAACACAAAAAGCAAAAGAACAGAGCTTCAATTAAATATAGCTTGAGGTGGCGTATCATACTGTTTGTTTTGAGACTTTTCAAAAATAACTTGTCAATTTCATTCATTTGGCATCATATTGTTCAACTGGAAAGTAGTTGACTTAGAGAAATGAATATTTTGACGGTTGTATCAAGGTGTTGGTTAACTGTTACAACTTTCAAGAACGAGACTGTTTTTGAAATAGGTCGATCATACCATGATGAATTTTTGCTACAAAATAGTATACACCATTTGCATATTGTCCTTAATTTAAATAAAAATGTATGTTTGAAGTATAACGTGTGTTGTTAGGTTGGTGCATCATTGTTTACCTTTCCTTGTTGCTTTTTTATTGTCCGAAGTACATGTAAGCAATCTTGATTTCATTATTTTATGATGGACACAACACGTTTCATGCTTATTGTGGTCAAATGATTACATTGTTTTAAAGATAACTCATGGTTGAACAAATACCAACCATTGCAGATTGATTGAATAATTGCTAAACGTCCAGTGGCAAATATTTCATGCAATAGTTCTATAAAGTAGGTCGACCTCCATGTAAGACAGATAAATCTGATCGTCATAGGTTGAAGGGATATGCTAGAACTGGGAAAATCTTCTGCTTTACAACAGGCAACCTACATTTTCATCGAATAGTTGAGGCAAGGTTTGTTTAACATGCAGAGAGCGTAATATTCTACGTTAAGAAATATCGTATGTATTCATCTCACACAGTAAAAAGAACTGACATGTCTCTCTCTCTCTCGCTCTCTCACAAAATTTTAAACCCATATTTAATACATGTAAGGGATGAATAGACTAACTGACCACAGACTGACCGATGGACATAAATAAAACAAAAAGGCGGGTTATAACAAGTGTACTATATGCATGCTTATACAAAAACTACATGTATTGCAAGTAATGCAGCATTTAATAAAAGAATAGTTATAATGCGCAGTAATTGTTCCATTTACATTATAATTGATATGATTGTTTTTCTCAATCCTTTATTATATAATATACATGTACAGTTCATTAATCAGTAAACCGGGAAGAAAGGACGTTCATTGGTTAACTTAACAATCAAACGGAAGTATCAATCGTCCCATAAATATAGAAATATAACTGAGTTTTAAGAAATAAAGAATAGCAATAATATCAAAATATTTAATCTGTTTGTTTTTAATTTCAATATTTTGCATTATTATGTTCGTTTTTCATCATAATTTTAAATCCTCGGGGATAAAACTTGTATTTAAGACTATCCTTTCTCGATAACAAACCTATTTACTTAGAACTAATAACAAATATTTCTCGGAATGCATTTAGGTTTAATTTGAAATCAATACATGCGTAAATTTTTCGCTAATAATATCAAACTTATTTAGAGAACTAACTTTATTCTCTTAATTTGTTGATAGGTAGGAACAAAGCAGAAACATGAGGTAAAGTCGTTATTTATTGTTTCTATTGGGGATTTCTTTTGATTTATTATTATTTATATGGAGGGGGAGGGTGCTAAAAATATTGTTACAAAAACGCAAGATAGAATGCATAGATGCAAAATGTAAAAACAAACAAAGATTTAATGCATCAAAAGTTTATTAAAATACGGAAAATAAGCGTACACACTGACAAACTGGGTTCGAACTAGGGGAATACCCTTCACAGAATACCAGCCCGATAACATGTCTGGCAGTAAGTAAATTGAAAATTTTTAAAACTCAACCCCCAGTATTATTTTTCCAATTCTGCTATCCTTGAAAAGTGTATTCACTTTATTGTTTTGATGTAAGGTGTAAAAGTAGGTTAAATGCGCCTGCGAAAACTTTTCAACCCTCGCAGACAAAATTTTGGTATTAACCATACATTGTTCTAACTCTGATTAAAGTTACGCTTATCTACTGCTACCTCCTTAAACTAAACTTTTCCAACTATTGAGGAGAAAAATAATTTATCTAGGAATTTTCTGTCTATAATGAATGCATATATAACATTTAGCTCTATTTTTTATGCCGCAGACCTGATTTTTTTTCTCAGAAACTTACTTCATATTTATAAGTGTGATGCCGCTGTGGTGAGTTCTGATTGAAGTATTTGATTTCATAATTATTTACTTTGTTATTTTGGTTACAAAAGTAATTATTTTTGATTCGAGAACTCACTGTGTGCACATGATCTTCATAGTAGTCAATATTATGCATGCGTCAGTTGCATGATTATTTATTGTGGTCAATATCAGAAATGCTTTGGCTACATAATATATACAGAAAATCTGCTATAATGGTCAATGTCTTGGCCACATATTTTAATTAAATAAAGTTTTGCATGTTGCATAATTTGGTTTCTCCATTGTGCACTAATATGTCACTGAGCATAATTAAGGACGTACGTAAATGGTCGCATATTGCAAAGTCTATTACTTTTTTTTAATTTTCAAAAATAAATGTCAGTTTAACGAACCATTTATTGGAAAAGAAAATAGATCTCTATTCCCCCCCACTAAATGCATAGGTCAGCAAACACTTGAAATTCACTATTCGACCAAGGCAAAAAGTCGGATTAAAGGGAGGTACAGGATACACACAGAGAAACATTGGAACTTTCAAAACTTGAGTGTTACAAAAAATGTATACTCTTATTATGTATAGCTTATAATGCAAAATGTTTATCAAGTTTCCCAAATTTTCAGGTCTTTGCACTCCTCAAAAAGGTAAAAAAAAGACTGTTGACCAAGCTCCAAATTCTATCCGTAATAAATATAATAAAAAATAAATATTTATTTGTTTAGTTATAAACCTAAGAAAAATGTAACTTTAACTATTTCTAAAATTATCAATTTATTTTGATTTTGTATAAGTTCAATGGTTGGTAACACTTTAATTATTCTGCACTGTACTGAAATTAAACGAAAAAAGAATATGTATATTTTTTTAAAATCTGTTAATAATATTTTGGAAAAACATTTTAAATGAAATTTAAAAACAATGTTACACTGCGTATTAAGTTTACAAAATATTGCCAAAATACAGAATGAAATGAAAAAAAAAAATATACAAAGTATAGCATTGAAAACATAAAACACAAAATCGTAGAATAAGCCTGACTCTGTTTTCAGAAATATGAAAAAATCCAAAAAAATGCTTTGAACATAAATGCATATAATTTAGTTTTTAGGAAATTATTCCTAGCAATCAAACGAACAGAAAGATCGAATAGAATTCGACAAAGTAATTAAATTATGATACATTAATTATAAATTGGAAAAGGACCTCAAAAAGATACACATTTATATATTAACTTCTACGGATTTGAATATACTTTAAAACAAAATCAATCAAACTACCATAAATATTCAATATTTTGTTTATTTATTTATTGTATTTTATTTAAAATATGTTAACCTTTGTCACTTCTCAAACTTTATATAAAAAAAATGACAAAATAAAAATAATATTTAGTTTCATTAAACATGCACACCATATGATATCATTTCTTTAGAATCGTTGAAGAGAGCTGAATCTTCTAGCAATTATTTTATGATGTAATATCATTTTTTCCCCATGGGATATTTAGTCCTGACCACAATTTCAAGAAAAAAGAACAATGTAACAGTGTTTTGCTATAATGGAATTGAGAATGGAAATGGCGAATGTTATAATTAATACGATTTTGTCTTACAACCACTCGACATTTGTGTTTTTGTCGAAAAAATCAAATTTCAGAGGGAATATATTTAAGTAGATTCACTTACATTATTTTAATGCATTCTGTAACATTATACGTATTAATGAATTATCTCTAAACAATCAATGTAGTCTGACACTATATTTGCAACTTGCAATGCATTATAACATGTAGGTATTAATTTCAAAGTATTTTGATGTTTGTTAGTTAAACAATTATTCAAGTATAGTTCCAATGTCTCAATTTGAAAATAAAAATGATGGCTACCACATGAGATATAACAGGTATTACAGAACTCTCCCCGAATTATTTTATTTCCATATTTTCAAAACTTTAGCTTTTTAAAAAGAAACTGTCTTTTTCTATTCGATTACCTTAATTTGTATACCAAAGCTTAAATGTTCTCTGTTTGATTCCAACGTAACTGGAACTAAAAGTGTATCTTATCGATGGTTTTCAGATTTCTTCAATCAAAATCAAGACTTTTCTGGTTTTCGGATGAACCTTCTTTTGGTCAAACAAATCTACTTAAATATGTACAAAATAGGGCATCAAGTAAATGAATAAAAGATATTTATTTGTATGAGTTATATAGGAAAAACATAACAAAAAAATGAAAGGATTGTCCGACCACGGTTCTGACGGAGTTGTTTTAGTCAGAAACCCTCCGAAATAGGGAGTACGTAAGTTTGAAGCAACACTTATTCATAAACTTTAAGAAATAGTCATTTTACATGTGATTCTAAATTATACCAACGAGAAAAAGAAAGTCTCTATTTTCCCTGAATGTACTTCACATGCGAAGTCAAAATCGAAAATGTGATTGAGCTTGTTAAATTTGCATTATCATTTTATTAACAATGCTGTTAATGACAATTTTCTTCTCATTTTGGTTTAGATTGTCCTAATGGTATATATTAAAATCTTTGCTAAAATCTTTCGGAAGAATTTAGTAATTTAAAAAAAGGCCCTAAAACTGTAAATAAGTACATTTCCCTGGACAAGTATACATTTTTGGTTAGGAGTCAGCTGAAACCCGACTGGTTGTGTGTTAATATTTTCTCTCTGTTTAGAACACCAATTAGTGATTTTGGGCTGTTTTCTGCACTTAAGTCGGGTTGTTGACTCTTTGACACATTACCCGTTTTCATTTTCAATCTTATTTGAGATTGGCCCAGTTCCGTAATTTTACAAGATATCATGCTGAATAGAGGCTAAATATACCAAATGATATTAAAATTTATAAGTCGAAAATAAACTGACAACACCATGGTAAAAAAAGAAGAAGACTCCCCCTACCCCCCCCCCCCCCCCCCAACAATATGCAAAATAGAACATAATAACACTCAGCCAACACGAACCCCACCAACCACTGGGGAGGTCTCAGGAGCATCGGAAGGGTAAATTTATAAGTCAATAAACAATTAATGAAAATCTCATCGGGGGCTCCTGTTGTTACATTACGTTCCAAGATACATTTGTGAGACACAAAATAAAAAAAAATGATTGAGTTTTATAAATCTATACCAGTTTTTAACTTTCAATTATAAATTGATATATTTCAAGTATCATCCGTACTAATCAAACCAAGAATACAGATACATCTATCAAGAATAATTGGGCGATACACTGTAGAAATACAGATACATTTTGAAATGCTAGAACAAATTAGTTGGAAATCCACAGAAATAACAAACTCGTCGTCACAAAGGGAATTCTATTCTAAATTTAAGATGAAGTTTAAATTAGAAGATGATCTTTACGCTTAAATCTTGTAAATAGGAGCTATATCTGCAAATTGAGAACAAGCAATCTCAAAATTCTTCAAGAGACGAGTCTGTGACGTTGCGCAATGGAGAGGTTATGTACCCAGTGATTTCAAAAATAATAAATTGATACAGGAAATACATAAGTTCTTACTCACCGCTCATGATTTCTTTAAAAGCGTCAAACTGATAAATTCACTCTGCTTCATGATGTAGTAGTCGAATAACATATGTATTTACATTTCTATAACACAACACTCCATGTACACGTAAAGTGGTGATATACAAAAGACCGAATCGAGAGCACCCAACATATAAATAGTTTTAAAAACTATGAACAGGTTGCGGGCAAACTGCAAAATGGGGAACTATATTCCCCAAACAATCCCTCATTTGAGTATTCCTGTGGTAGTAATAATATTTTTTTTTTAACTTAAGTCTTTCTTCTTAAAATGGCACATATTCATGGAAAATTTAGCAAATTTTCCTGATGAATAACCCTTTCTTCATTTTCATGGCTACTAACTTTATATATATATATAAACCCATAATAAAAACGCAGTTCTTTTGAAGAATTTGTTTTTATAAATTTTTGCCATTTTTGCTTAAGCCCCAGTCCCACTAGACCACGATCGTACCACGCTCACCGCGATCTAAAATAAATTTAGATCGTGGTGAGGTCGCGGTATGAGCGGCATGAAAATGTAAATTTTCGTTGCTTTCACGATGCTACTACGTCCTCTCTACGCTTCTACAAAGATCCCGCTACGATTATACCACGTTCTCACCGCGCTTATTCTGCGACCTCACTACGCTTATCAAGATCTTTCTACGCTCTTCACGTTCTCACTACGACCATACCACGAGTTATCCGATTGCAACACGATCTTACTGCGATTATTACACGTTCTTACCACGATTATACTACGTTCATAGCGCGATCTTACTGCGTTCTCAGCAATAACGTCAACATCGTGTTCCATATCAATACAGTTCAATTCCTTATATTTCTGATTAAATCGTAGATTTCACGGAAACAATACAGTCATGCCACCAAAATCTGCCAGAACACGTGGGCATGGTGGTAGGAGTTGATGTAGAGGCAGAGGGAGCAAAGTAACGAATCCTGATCAAGCAGAGATGTCGGACCGACCAATCCAACCTAAATTACAACCTATTGCTGGTCCATGAAGCTCAATGACGATATTTTAGCAGTTTAGTGAACGATAGCAGAGATGACATAGATGTATCAATGTATATAGGAAGATGTGGTATGTGTGCCAATGAGACAACTCTCCATCCAAGTAACAATTTATAAAAGAAAACCATTATAGGCCACGGTAACCCTTCAACACGGAGCCTTGCCTCACATCAATCAGCACGTTATAAAGGACCCAAAATATTACTAGTGTTAAACCATTTAAACGGGAAAACCAACGGTCTATTCTATATAAAAACGAGAAGCATGGTTGAACCGTTAGAGCAAATGGATAATTACATTCAAACAAACAAAATCTAGGGAGCATTTTTTATATATTTTATGTGAAAATGACAATGAGAATGATTGCGGCGTAGTGTGAACGTAGTCAGGTCGTAAGAAGAGCGTGATGAGGACGGCAAGGGCGTGCTAGAATCGTACTATGGTCGTGAACAGCGTGGTATAGTCGTAGTGGAAGCGTAGTTGGGTCGCAGTGAGAACGTGATGGTCGTAGTGAGGTCTTTATAACGTCGGTGTGCGATCGTAGCGCAGTCTCTCCGAATAGAATTACGCTTTCGCTACGCTCTGGCTACGATTGTACAGCGACCTTTGCGATCTTACTACGATCTTAGTGCGCTCTCACTACGCTTCTACTACGACCTGATTTCGCCACGACCGCACCACGATTGTTTTGAACATGTTCAAAGTTGGCCACGCTCTTCACGATCTTGAAGACCTCACCACGACCGTGATACGACCTTACTGCGATCTACACGATCGCACTACGATCATCAAAATTTGCATTTTTTTCACAGATCGTAGTGCGATCGTGGCCTAGTGGGACTAGTAAGGTCGTATCACGGTCGTGGTGAGGTCTTCAAGATCGTGAAGAGCGTGGCCAACTTTGAACATGTTCAAAACAATCGTGGTGCGGTCGTGGCGAAATCAGGTCGTAGTAGAAGCGTAGTGAGAGCGCACTAAGATCGTAGTAAGATCGCAAAGGTCGCTGTACAATCGTAGCGAGAGCGTAGCGAAAGCGTGATTCTATTCGGAGAGACTGCTTTACGATCGCACAGCGACGTTATCACGACCTCACTACGACCATCACGTTCTCACTGCGACCCAACTACGCTTCCACTACGACTATACCACGCTGTTCACGACCATAGTACGATTCTAGCACGTCCTTGCCGTCCTCATCACGCTCTTCTTACGACCTGACCACGTTCAAACTACGACCATCATTCTCATTGTTATTTTCACATAAAATATATAAAAAAGCTCCTAGATTTTGTTTGTTTGAATGTAATTTTCCATTTGCTCTAACGGCTCAACCATGCTTCTCGTTTTTAAATAGATTAGACCGTTGGTTTTCCCGTTTAAATTTTTTAACACTAGTAATATTTTGGGTCCTTTATAGCGTGCTGATTGATGTGAGCCAAGGCTCCGTGTTGAAGGCCGTACCTTTGCCTATAATGGTGTCAAGTACTTTTATAAATTGTTACTTGGATGGAGAGTTGTCTCATTAGCACTCATACCACATCTTCCTATATATATTGATACATCTATGTCATCTCTGCTATCGTTCACTAAAATATCGTCATTGAGCTTTATGGACCAGCAATAGGTTGTAATTTAGGTTGGATTGGTCGGTCCGACATTTCTGCTTGATCAGGATTCGTTACTTTGCTCCCTCTGCCTTTACATCAACTCCTACCACCATGCCCACGTGTTCTGGTAGAATTTGGTGGCATGAGTGTATTGTTTCCGAGAAATCTACGATTTATTCAGAAATAGAAGGAATTGAACTGTATTGATATGGAACACGATGTTGACGTTATTGCTGAGAACGTAGTAAGATCGCGCTATGAACGTAGTATAATCGTGGCAAGAACGTGTTATAATCGCAGTAAGATCGTGTTGCAATCTGATAACTCGTGGTATGGTCGTAGTGAGAACGTGAAGAGCGTAGAAAGATCTTGATAAGCGTAGTGAAGTCGCGGAATAAGCGCGGTGAGAACGTGGTATAATCGTAGCGGGATCTTTGTAGAAGCGTAGAGAGGACGTAGTAGCAGCGTGCAAGCAACGAAAATTTACATTTTCATACCGCTCATACCGCGACCTCACCACGATCTAAATTTATTTTAGATCGCGGTGAGCGTGGTGCGATCGTGGTCTAGTGGGACTGGGGCTTAAAGACACATTTGAAGAAAAAAAATGTACAGTATTTAGCACAATCAAATGGGTCCTCGAATGAGGGATTGCAAATACTCAATTCGGAGGAAAGTTACCCATATGGCGGGTTTTCCCCAACCTGACGAACTTGTGTATAATCTTTTGAAAGTATACGTTGTACTACATTCACAGTATCACGATAATTTATAGTTACTCTATCTATATATGTTTAATATCTTGAAATTTTATAGATCTATTTTTAAAAAAAGTTTCTACTCATTCCCTGTCTGTCATCTGTAATAACAATGTATAATGTATTCTTGATGCTCCTGTAGAGCAGTTTGTTTAATAAAGTTTTATTTTAGAAAGGAAAGACGTGCTTGAAGATTAGTGAATATTTAAAGCCAACATCTTATACATATATTTCAAAATTTTGAGGTTCACCAGTTAATAAGATAGTGCGCATAAGGTAACTTTCGCTTGCTAAATCTTTCCAACCAATTTTGATATTTTGTTCTTGTCTTGGGTTTTGTTACACTACTGTCCAGCTAGGTTAGAGTGAATGAAGAGCCCTCAGATACATGTTACCGGTATCGTTCAATGTTGAAGGCAATACAAGGACCTCTAAATGTTAACATGTGTGCTGCTCCTTGGGTTTTATGGATAGATGTCTCGTTGGAAATTATCCAGGAAAAGGGAGGGTTGGCGCCCTTCAACATAATCAACCCTGCAACAATCTATATGAGCGTATCCCAAGTTGGGAGCCTGTAGTTCAGTAGCTGTCGTTGGTGCGTGTTTGACATATTTTATTTCCGTAAATTGTTATGTTATAAATCAAGCCTTAGTATTTGTCAATCGGATTGCTTCATAATTTCATATCGGGACAGTTATAGTCAACTATACAATATTGTTTTTTTTCATTGTTGAAGCCGTGCGCTTACATACAATTGCTTACATCTATTTCATTTGAACTTTAGTGGATAGTTGTATCATTGTCTATCATACCACATAATCATCCCCTAGTTTTTATTTACATGAACATGTGTTTTTTTTTTTATATATATCATATTAGATGTATTAAAATTAGAGTTGTCTTACTTGAACCAGAGCTTTTATAAATACGAATTACTTATATAATTGGGTTTTACATTCTTGATGCTGAGTATTTTAAAGAATGTCCAGTTTGTTGAAAGAACAGCAATCCCCAACTCTGGTACATTATCCTGTTTTCGTGCGGTTTCTCGTTTATTCGTATTCTCAATTTCTACATGGTATTTTATTGTTTTATTTTTGCCTTGACGATTCTATTGTTATTTCAATTTTTATGAGTCTTCACATTTCACCAAACTAAAGCCTCGGTCACACCTTACCGGATAGCTCGAACGGACGCCTAACGGATAACTTTTTTCAATCCGTTTATGTCCGTTCTTATCCGTTAGACGTCCGTCCATATCCGTTGCATGTCCGTTAAGCGTACGTTTTATCCGTTGACGTCCGTTCTGTCAGGTGGAAAATTTTGAGCATGTTAAAAAGTGATAAAGTGTCCGTTGAACGTCCGTTAGGCGTCCGTTTTGTACGGTACTCGTCCGTTTCGTTTCCGTTTTGTATCCGTTTCGTGTCCGTTATACATCCGTTGGAGATCTGGAAGATAAATTCACCAACGGACTTCTACCGGACGTTTAACGGATAAAACGGATGTTGAACGGATGAGAAACAGACTTCTACCTGGCGTATAACGGATAAAACGGATGATGAACGGATCTAAAACGGATAAATGCCAATTGAAAATTTCGCGTCAGAATTACCAATTATTGGTATGTCAGATTTCTTAAGGTTCATGAATTCTTATCATTCATAATCGATTTAGAGTATAGGCACGTCTTCACAATCGAGCAGTTCTTATTCAGGCCAGACACTGCCCTTTGGTGGAATTTTGAAGAACAAACCAAAACCAGTTACACAGAAACATTTTGAATATTTATGCGATTTACATGTATTATTATTGTCGCCTTTGACTTTTCCGTATATCTTGTTCATCCATTTTATCTGGTACGCTTCCGTTAGGTGTCCGTTTTATGCGGTACTCGTCCGTTGGATGTACGTTCGACATCCGTTCTGTCCGGTACGTGTCCGTTTCTCGTACGTTGCATATCCGGTGTGTGTCCGTTATGCATCCGTTACACGTCCGTTTTATTCGGTCAGTACATCAACAGACTCCAAACGGATAACAATTTTGTCAACGGACAACTTTTATTTTCATCCGTTAGGCGTCCGTTCGTGCTATCCGATAAGGTGTGACTTGGCTTAACTTTTGGCGTTTCATTTAAAATGACCTTATACAAATTTTATTTCTTATTAACACCCAATGAGTAGTTTTGTTCGTTTTGTTGGTGGCAAAAGAGTAAATTTCTAAAATTTATTTACACAGTAAAGATAATATGTTTTGACACTTATCAATTGTTACACAATGTATCTAATTTTGACTGATTGTTCTACGATGTTTCTTAATTATATTCCATAAAAGTGATCGAAGAGGGGCGTGAAGGGGGATATTTGCGTGTACTTAAAAATTCTTGCATGTTAATATGTTCACTGACTTCACGAAACACGGTGAATAACTAAGTAACCCTTTACCACCCTCATCAAAGAGCAATGTTGATTTGATGATGAACACTTTTCTGTATAGACTTGCTAAACATTGCTTCAATAAAGACACGCAAAAGAATAGACCCAAAGACATTTAAAACGACGATGGTTCCATACCTTTAAGCGAATAGGAATAACATTTAAAACAAACAACTCAATATTTTAAACATATTTATTTATAGTGGATTGAGAAACAACTATTGCAACTTATATTAATCCCATCCCACTTTGCGGGTGAAGCGGCATTAGCCTGCTCTTTTTCAAAATCTACCAGGGTGTCTTTTACATGCAAGAGATATCATGGCTCTCTCTTAACAACTAAGTATAAAAGGGATCTCTTTTGGAACTGCGAGTAGTACAACATTTAAATTACATCCTAACCTTATGTTGTATTAAGATCTATTAATAGTCACTATCTTTTCTTTTTGCGCAAACTGAACTAGAAATAGGAACAATAAAAGGCAAGATAAACCATATGGTTTATGGTATTATTAAAGATTTTTTTGTTTAGTACTATCTATCTTGAACAAGTCGGAGTTTTCCAGGTCATCTGCATAAATTATTATACAACATTTTTCAGTTTTATAAAGCTACCGCCGTTTTAGCGTGGTAAGACTAAAGTGACACCAGTTGTTAAAATTGTAATGTACTTTGATTTACAAATGTATATATGATAATGAGGGTATATAAGGTGAAGGACATTTTCAGACAAAAAAGCTAAACATCCAATGAATGCACAAGAATAATAATAATTTCCTGAAATATTGTCACATTTATTGCATAATACGACCTTCCTACTTATTACGATTTTGATAGTTTCAATTCCTGATTATTTTTTCCGGTTAATACTATTTACTTATTTTCAACTTGAGTTTATTTTTATTGTTTTCTCAATTTTTCTTAGCTTGACGACAACCAGTTTACCTATGCCGTTGTTGTTTCACGAGAGAGCTCATACGTTGTAATGCTATCTCCAAATACCCAGTCTGCTTTAAATTTAGTTGTTAATCACCACTAAAGAGAGATTTCATTTATTGATGAAGGACGCATCTGGTCAGTAAAGTGGATTTCGTTAGGTTATTATCTCAATTTTTGAAACGATTCTATTGAATGATATTTTTGTGGTGAATAGACTTATACTTTACTTATACATTAATGATCCCTTGTAAAGCTAGGTTTTCTTTATTATAATTGTATGAAATGTATGAAATACGTAATAAAAACCCACTAAGGGACGACATCAAAAGTTCAATGAAAGATAAAAAAAACTTAATTCATATAGTTTTTTCACTGACCCCCTTACCCCCCTCTCAACTTAGTTTGGGAAAAATTTATTGACCAATTAGGATGTATTTAAAATCGATGTCAATTTAAACAAAACTTGCAGCAGTTTGACCCCCCACCCCAAACTATTTGAATTAAGTTTTTTTTTATCCTTCTATGATTTTTTGATGTCGTCCCTAAAGCTATTTTATGGCGCACATTGCATGAATCCGGAGCAACTTTAATCAATAACCAAGGGAATCAATAGAAAGACCGAGACATAATAATTTTAAGCATACAAACATAACGGCTAAAAAGCCTATACACAACAGTCCAAGGTTAGTTTTTGTGATCCGTAGATGTATAGTTCGATAATAAAATATTGACCAATCAAACCGATACACGGAAAAAAATGGCTGACATTACCGTTGGCGAAAGAGATTATTTAAGCAGTAGTATTAATTTTGTAGTATTTGTCTAAACGAATGAAAAAGTTCTGTATGCATTACGTACTACTTTTCTGTAATTACCCTCACCAAATGTGCTTGATTTGAATAACATTATTGAAATAGAAAAATTGTTTTAAGTTTTTTTGTTTGGTTGCTTTTCTGTTTGGATGTATTAACATTTTGCAGCCTTTTTTCAATAGTTCAGACCATATTTGATGTTACGTAATTTATTATGAATTGTTTTAAATTGTAATTTAAGATAACGTTTTCATATTTCTAATATTGTATACAAATCATTTTTCATGCAAAGTAATATAATGTAAACACTTATAATTTGCTATGAACAAAAGAATATACATATAAAAAAGAAGATGTGGTATGATTGACATGTCTAGAAGTGCAGTTCAATAACAGAAATTTGATCACATTTGATTGATTATATGTATTTGTGTTAGAAATTATTGCTTAGATTGGGATTTTTTATACTTACTGTGCCCTGTTTAATTTTTTGTGTTTAATATTAGAATAGAAAACCAATATCTTTGTCGTCAAATACTTATCATCAGCTCAGTACTACAGTACTGGCATGAAAATATGGACTTAGTAATTAAAACTTGATGCTTCAAAACTTTTGAAATTATTTAGAATTAATAAATACATCTTCTTGCGGTAAAGCTCTGATTGCATGCCCGTCTTATGCTATACTTTTGATCTTTTTGGTTTATAGCACTTCATTTTTTTGCAAATCTTTCGATTTGCAAATATGACCTAGAGTACACTGAAGAGAAAAAGCCTGTACCAATACAGGAATATGACAGTTGATATCAATTCGTTTGATGTGTTTGATTTTTAGTTCACCTGGCCCGAGGGCCAAGTGAGCTTTTCTCATCACTTTACGTCCGTCGTCGTCGTCCGTCGTCGTTAACTTTTCCAAATTCTTCTCCTCTGAAACTACTTGGCCAAATTAAACCAAACTCGGCCACAATCATCATTGGGGTATCTAGTTTAAAAAATTTGTCCGGTGACCCGGCCAACCAACCAAGATGGCCGCCATGGCTACACATAGAACATAGGGGTAAAATGTAGATTTTGGCTTATATCTCTAAAACAAAAGCATTTAGAACAAATCTGACATAGGTAAAATGGTTTATCAGGTCAAGATCTATCTGCTCTGAAATTTTCAGATGAATCGGAGAATCCGTTGTTGGGTTGCTGCCCCTAAATTGGTAATTTTAAGGATATTTTTTTGTAAATCTTTTACAAAAATCTTCTCCTCTAAAACTACTAAGACACAATGTAACCAAATTTGTCCACAATCATCATAAGAGTATCTAGTTTAAAAAATGTGTCCGATGACCCTGCCCTCGAACCAAGATGGCAGACATGGCTAAAAATAGTACATAGGGTAAAATGCAGTTTTTGGTTTATATCTCTGAAACTGAAGCATTTAGAGCAAATCTGACTGGTGGCAAAAATGTTTATCAGATTTAGATATATCTGCCCTGAAATTTTCAGACAAATCCGACAACCAGTTGTTGGGTTGCTGCCCGTGAGTTAGTAATTTTATGGAAATTTTGCAGTTTTTTGCTATCATCTTAGATATCATTAAGTATCTAATGATATCTTATACTATACATTATGATTTTAACCTTATTTTACATGATTTCCAAACCATCAGTAAGTATCTAATGATATCTTATACTATACATTATGATTTTAACCTTATTTTACATGATTTCCAAAACATCAGTAAATACAGGTGAGCGACACAGGCTCTTTAGAGCCTCTAGTTTGATTTTGTCATTCGATTACGAACTTTCCGTTTTTAATTTTCGTTGGAGTTTGGTATTTTTGTTATTTTACTTTTAATTGTCGAAATGAGCATCTGGTGCAGAAAATTTTGTATCGTTAATGTTATTACATGAAAGCTAGATACCAAAGGGATTTATTTTTTTCAATAAAGATATACATTGTAAGTACCTATTTAAATATATCAAAAAGTATAGCCAGAGCTATTTAATGAATAAAATCAATTATCCTTATTATACAAATAAATGACATGATAGGTCAATAACATTTCCTTGTATATAAATATGGAAGATCTTTAACGTAAAATTTGCAAGGGACTTTTTTTTTATATTAAAAAACATATGCTTTAATTTCCGTGCCTGCATCTCTGTTGTATCGAATAACCATCACTAGGTATACTCAATACTATATCTTTAAAATTGAGATTGGAAATGGGGAATATGTAAAAGAAACAACAACTCGACCAAAGAGAAGATAATAGATAAATGCACCAATGGGTCTTTGTATAGTAACAAAAGGTGTAAAAATTAATGACTTTAAAATGTCGTAATGAAAGATCTAAACAGAACACTTTGTCAGAGATACATAATGTATCATTTACTGGGTAGATTTTTCGCTTGGGGACTGATCTACTTAAAATACATAAAAAACATTTCATATTCTTAATATGTACTTAATCAGCATCATGACATTACATGTACCAAAACTGAACATTATGTCATATAATTAGTCTGACTACAAAGACGACGCCATGAATGTTGACATATTTGTAAATTCAATGCATTTGTCTGTTGCAACATTCTTGAAGTCCAGTAATGGTTTGATAATTTTACCGGTTATGAATAGTTACCACGCAATAAATTATTAAACGTGTTTTTTCCATTTTTTACATCACTGGGTCGATCGATACCTTTGCTGGTGGACTATCAGTCCCCGAGGGTATCATCAGCTCCGTAGCCTAAAATTGTCCGTTTATAAATTTTGAAATTATTATGAAACTAAGATTTCAACTCCCTCAGGCAAAGTTGGCTTAAGATGAATTTGGCTATTTATTTTAGGTATATTTTTACATATAGCTCTTCAACGATTTTCGGTACTTATTCATCTTCGGATTTCAAATGTTTGGCTTTGGGCGTTCCTGATGAAGGTAAAACCAGAAAGCGCTTCGGACCCAATAACTTATTAAACGTGTTGTTTTCCATCTTTAACAGATACAGACATGTTCTGTTTTCAAACAATTGTATATGTAGCCTGGACATTTTTTCGTCGAGCACGAAATCATACAGGCATACAGGCCAGGTCAATCCTATAATATTATCTTAGACATTCAATTGAATCAAATTGAATGTTAAATCTTACACTGCATAAGTTAACTCATATCTTTAATCAACATTTAAATCTTATTAAACTTGTAATCTTTCACAAATAAAATTGAAAGTCTTGGACGAAAGAAGGAGGGCTGAAGGTACATCTGGTGCAAAAAATTTGATACCGTTTATATTAGTACCAAACTTTGAAATAAAGCTGTCTGTATTCAGTGAATGTGGATGAATAAAGGCGACAGTAGTTTATCGATATTCAAATCTCGTAATTGACTAAGAAGACCCTAACCAAGATTACATGCAACGACTTAAAAAAAATCGCATGCACTCTCAAACGAGCGAATCCTGTAGCATGGACAGCTATGCATACTTAAACGTTTCCTAAACGAACACGTTGTGTGCTGGTGTTACTAACATATCTTTTCTTCCTTTTCACCCGATTCAGCTGCATATATTTCTTATTATCTGGGTGTGACATAGAATGCACAAATACAAAAATCGGCAGATTAAGATTTAAAATCGTAGACAAATGTTAGATAATGGTCAAATAAACCATATAACAGGGTATCACAGTTTAATCAGTTCAATTCACTTCTGGGTTATGACCTTCCAAGAGAAAATTTTCATTAAATATAAGAAAAAAACCATGAAATAATCATTTAACTGCCTATTGAGAAAATTTATTATACTCTCAATTTATTTTTACACAAGTCTGTAATTTCAAGAACAATTTGAACTTTATTACACAACAGGGAAACTTTTTAACAATTATATATTGTTCATACTTAAATTAAAATGACAAAAATAGAAAGCTAGTTTCATTTTATCAAAGACGTCTATGACACCAAACAAACATGTTTTTAATGATACAATTTTAGTCTCCGTGCCGACACAAGGTGTTTCTAGATCAACCAGGTCAAAAGAAGGATGCAATAAAAAATCTAAAAATAAAACTTGTATTTAAATGATACGTTCTAGAACCATCAGCCATCAGCCTCTCACTGATTATTGCTCAGACAATTCGAAATAAAGCCCCTAAATAACACAATGAAATATTCTACTTTAGTTACACATGTATAAGAACATGTGGTGTGACTGCCAATGAGACAACTCTGCATCCCAGTCACAATTTTTAAAAGTAAAGTAAAAGGTCAAAGTACATGGAAAAAGAAGATAACTTAGTAATTTGTTTTTGCATTTGTACCTCAAAAACAAAACCCACGGAAGAAATTATTCGTTTTTTTCAGATCTTTTAACGCAGCGTTTTTTGGCAAATCCTTTTTATGGCTCCAATCGAAATATAAATAGTAGCAGCTTTTCAATCATGTCAATATGAGAAAGTATAATAAGGCTACTCCGGCCTCATAAATTAAAAAATATTCTGATGGTCGCAAGACATTTGTCTGTCAGAAATTGGTATTCATATGTTCAATCTAATTCAAATTCATCAAGGATGAACGACATATCAAAATGGGAACAATTCAAGAATTCAATTAAATCAGATTGTAATACATTTGAAATACATCTTTCATCATAGTCATTTTGCCATTACTGTTTAGATTCTGTGATTACACACTGTATAAAAGAATAATAAAAAAGAAGAAAAGTATTAATTTCAAAACTTTTTAGCTTAATAAATTCATAAAAGGATGTGAACTTATTTTTCTTTAAATATCCTATACCAAGTCAGTAAAATGGCCGTTGTTATCAAAATGTCCGTTTCTATGTTTGTTTACGTTTGTTTTTGTTGCAGTTCAGTCTTTCTGTTGTTTTACTCTAATAGTTGATGTGTTTCCTTTGTATTTTGTTTGTAACCCACTTTTGTTTTTGCTTGCTTAATAAATTGATGACTATTAAACAGCAGTATGCTACTGTTGCCTCTTTTCAGACCTTTTCTCATTACTAATTCAACCAAAAGCAGTGTATGAAACGACATTTATAGGTCAATCATGTCTTTTTCAGAAATGTATGACTTCATATTAATATCAAAATTGACTCATATAAATTGAAGAGACCAGATCATATATTACTATGTGACCTACCGAATTAGACTATTTACCGGATTTGTTATCTTTGGCACCTGAGATCACCCCTAGTTTTTGGTGGGGTTCGTGTTGTTTATTCTTTAGTTTTCTATGTTGTGTCATGTGTACTATTGTTTGTCTGTTTGTTCTTTTCATCTTTGGCCATGGCGTTGTCAGTTTATTTTCGATTTATGAGTTTGACTGTCCCTCTGGTATCTTTCGTCCCTCTTTTACTATTAATTTATGAGGAGAAATAAATTTATTTAAGTATTTTGCTTTTTATATCGCGGCCAAATTATGTATTCATACCCTTTCCTTCATTGATAAACGTATTTGTAACATAATTCCATTATTGGTGTATGGTAGGTATCAATCCTGAAAAGCTGTTCTTTTAACTACAAATATGTATGCTTCATCGGAAAATATGTTTCATGAAAATATCGCTTTTTCCAATTTAGGAATCAATTGGAAAGGTACGGAAAAGTTTGACATTTGATATGATTGCATTTTCCTCAATGATTAAAACATTTTCAGCATCCACCAATGGAGGATGATTTAAAATCAGAGTTATAAAATGTCTAACCAATAACAAAACGAATAATAATATTTCCTGAAAATAAGATGCATCACATGGTATATAACATGTTGTTCCTTATAGTATAGGTATTACGGTTTCGCTTCCTATGACAAGTTGTGTTATCGTACAACATAATCATGCTATAATGTTTAACCCTTTGCCGAGACTAAAATGATCTGTATTCAGACAAAATGACATTTAAGATTAGGTTAAGGTTCATCAAAGTAGGTTAACCGGAATGATTTTTTAAACATCATGGGTGACCGTAGGGGAATTTGAAATCAAAGTAATGGGTAACCAATAACAAAACGAATGATAATGCTTCGTGAAAAAATACATCACATGGTATATGTAAATACAAATGCTGTTCCTCATAGTATAGGTATTTTCGGTTTCACTTCCTATAATATTTTTTATGGTACAACAAATTCTTACCATCATTTCCTTCTTTTTGCTTGAACTAAATTGAATAGCATTACGCACATGCTACTAGATTGTGACACACCATTCATTTAAACACAACGTTGGCACGGCTTAAAAACACAGTCATTTTTCTAAAGCACTTAAATAACTTAAAGTTTTTGTTGGATTAGTTCTGTACATCTAAAACTGTATGCTTTAATAGTGTTTTGGATAAAATAATTGTTATCTTGTCTCATCGCTTCTTGTTATTTTGGTTAAGATATGAATTTTTGCCATGCGTGTTATCTCAGTATTACTTCAAAATACTAAAGAACTCTGAGTCACTATCAGAAAAATATAATTCTCTTTTTACGAGGTTCTCCTCATAAGTATTAGTAGCACTTCTATCGAGTGAATGTTTCAATCATATAGGTTTACGATTTAAGTTTGTTACCCGAATTTGTTTTCTCTCAATCAATATATGACCTTTGTGCACCAGTATAATACTGTTGCCTTACTTTACACGTGACGAAGTAAGGTCTTAAAAAGCGAATTAAAAAAAAAAAAAAAACTCAAAGGATTTGTGGTTTTCTTTGAATTTTTATATTTGCAATGTCATGGTAAAATTCGTAGCATGATCAATATTGTACAACTATTGTTATGTATTCTATACACTTAAAGCCTATATATGAGGTCGATACAGGGATATATTGCCCTGAAAGAAGTAAATTGAATGAGTACGTCATAGGCTATAACTGTTATACTATTAATTTCCGACCATATTTGTATCAAAATCGTCATTTGATTTTGTTGGAACTTTAAATATATCATATTGTCTCCGAGACAATAACAACATATTAGTTGTTATTTCATTTTTTTTAAATTTTTTTTTTACATCTTATGTATTTGAAGATTTTTTCTCTTCTTCAAATAATCGATCATAGATATTTTTTATAAAACTTTTAACAATGTCATGAAATTCATTACTCGACACAAAGTATATCGGTTTTTAGATATTCTAAAAATAACCGTGCAATATGCTTTTTTCTATCCGCCGTTTTCTATCTACCTTCGAAAATAGAGTTTAACATGTGACTATCCCTGAACGAATCAAATTAGTTAAAATATACGAATTAATGATATTACGGTTTATTTTTCGATAGCTATTCGTGACAATTTGTTTGTCAGCATAGAAATATTTTATATATTTACATGATTGAACGATATAATATAATTTTGATATATTTTCCAGAAAACATTTGTTTTGATCATGAATATATATGTTTCAGACCATATCAGTATTTGGACCGTACTCGTACGGCTTGGACCGCATGCATACTTTTACAAAATACGCATACGGTCTGATCAATTTTAAGAAGTTGGTAAAGTTTTATAATTGTAATTGAAATAAAAACTTTTAATTTCAATTATTTAAAAGTGTCACGTTAATTCAATCTATCAATTTCCAGTATGGCAGTAAGATTAAATTATGCTCACTGAAATTGAAGTTATTGAAAGTAAACATATTGCGGGAAGAAAAGTTTTCATGTCATTTAGGAACTTTTAATTACTATAGCATGCAGATGTAAAGGAACATGCATGAACAGAACATGTAAATTAATGTAAAAAGTCTGACATTCCGTGTGGCAGCATGTGTCACTGTGTGCGAGAATACGAAAACAGTATAGATAATCAAATATGTAATTACAATTGATTGAATGTTCGTTCAGTCACTTTATTCATCTAATTGTAGTAATGTTTGTAAAACTCAATAGTTGATTTTGATTTATAAACATTTGTCTAAATTTAATCCGTATGGTCCAAATACATGAATGCATGGTCAAGCTCGTATTAGACCGTGCAAGAATACTCATACTGTCCGACCGTATGCGTATGGTCGTACGTACGAATATACGTATACAGTCCAGACCATACGCGTATGGTCGTACCGTACGAATATACGTATACAGTCCAGACCGTACGCGTACGGTCCAAATACTCATATGGGCTGGAACATATATACATAAGGTAATATTAATAATCATCAGAAAAAAAATGTTCCACATAATATATTAGTATATAATTCTTAATAGAGCTTTCTTACAAATTGACGAAAGGTACGAACGAACGTAAAGGGAGCACGTATTTCATTTCCACAATAACAGTTAAAAGAGTCTTTGTTTTATCCAGTAAAACAGCATTCTTTTCTAAACCAAGTTTATTTTTCAAAAATAATAATATTGCAAATAATACCCAATTTTAATATAATCAAACAGAGAAAAATAGTGTCAAATACACTTACGTCCGATACGTTACTTCCGTAAACCACGAGTACACACATTTCAGCGGGAATTTTTTAAGCACGAGTTTCACGATTAACTTTTCAATGGCATTATTGAAGTACGTTAGATTCACATTTATTTTTATTTTGTATAGTCACTTTCAGCAAATTGTCAAAGTGGAATATCGAGATTTGATAAAAAAAAAATGATGCTATAATGTTTTTAAAAAGTAATGTTGAATAAATCTAGAAAAACAGATTTTGTATATCAAGAAAATAAATCTACAATTTTGCACCATATACATTGTTGATTTGAATATAATGACGATTTAACAGTACACATATTTGGAAGATAGACGCGAAGTTGTCACTTATCGTCCAGTGGCTAATATTTCATGAATGTTCAGGACTATAGGCAAAACGCAATTATACGCTAAAATATTCGTTCCATTGGTGCGGTGTATCATATATACACATTTAGGGGGGGGGGGTGAATATTACCAGAGGAGAGGCGATGATTCAAAAGTTATTAATCGAGCACCAGCATATGGCAAAGTATGAAGATAATCTTTTTTATTCATTTTCATTTTATTATTTTGAGCGTTGAAAGTTTTGGATCTTTTTAGTCTTTTAGGGACATTTTATTCGCCTGACTACTAGATGTATTTAGGATATTTTGTAGTGTTACCTATTCCGACCGACCTGGTGGTATCCTTTTTTAACCTATTGTACGTCCCGAAATTCTAAATATATCTCAAGAAAAGTCCAATTTGATAAGTGTCGTTGCATGTAGGATAATTGTCCGAAATTCCACGACTATTATCTAAATATGTCAAAATAAAGGATCCCTAAAACGAGTTTTACGTATGATTCGTCAAGCATACGTACCTTTCGTCCATTTGTAAGAAAGCTCTATTAGAGCTTTCTTACAAATTGACGAAAGGTACGAACGAACGTAAAGGGAGCACGTATTACATTTCCACATTAACAGTTAAAAGAGTTTTTGTGTTATCCAGTAAAACAACATTCTTTTCTTAATCAAGTTTATTTTTCAAAAATAATAATATCGCAAATAATACCCAATTTTAATATAATCAAACAGAGAAAAATAGTGTCAAACACACTTACGTCCGATCCGTTACTTACGTAAACCATGAGTACACACATTTCCGCGGGAATATTTTAAGCACGAGTTTCACGATTAACATTTCAATGACATTATTGAAGTACGTTAGTCTAAATTTAACGACAAGATTCACATTTATTTTTATTTTTTATAGTACATTTTCAGCAAATTGTCAAAGTGGAATATCGAGATTTGCTACAAAAACAATGCTACAATGTTTTTAAAAAGTAATGTTGAATAAATCTAGAAAAAACGGATTTTGTAAATCAAGAAAATAAATCAACAATTTTGCACCATATACATTGTGGATTTTATAATGACGATTTAACAGTACACATGTTTGGAAGATAGATGCGATGTTGTCACTTATCGTCCAGTGGCTAATATTTCATGAATGTTCAGGACTATAGGCAAAACGCAATTATACGCTTACATATTCGTTTCATTGCTCCGGTGTATCATAAATACACATCAAGGGGGGGGGCAATGAATATTACCAGAGGGGAGGCGATGATTCGAGAGTTACTAAACGAGCATAAGGATATGGCAAAGTATGAAGATCATCTTTTTTTTTCAATTTCATTTTATTATTTTGAGCGTTGCAGATTTTGAATCAAGGAAGTATTTGTGTTTTGATGTTTTCTGATTCTTTTGTAAAGGAAGAAAACAATGTATTTGCTTTGACATTTTTTTTAGGTTAAACAGTGCAACATTGTAATATTGAAGAGTGGGGGAGGGTCCGTTTTTAGTCTTTTAGGGACATTTTTTCGTCTTACTACTCTATATTTAGGATATTTTGTAGTGTTATCTCCTCCGACCTAGTGGTATCATATGTTAACCTATCGTACGTCCCGAAATCCTAAATATAATATTATCTCAAGAAAAGTCCAATTCAATAAGTGTCGTTGCATGTAGGATCATTGTCCGAAGTTCCACGACTATTATTTAAATATGTCAAAATAAAGGATCCCTAAAACGAGTCTTACGTATGATTCGTCAAGCATACGTACCTTTCGTCAATTTGTAAGAAAGCTCTAATAAGAATATTAAGGTAATCACAAATACATATAAGATAATAATCATACTACTAATAATAATTATCCCGAAAATGTTGTTTCACATAATATATAAATATAACTATTCGAACAAGAATATTCAGTTATCATAAATATATATAAGGTAATAATAATAATAAACATTACAAAAGTGTCGTTCACGTATTTTGTTATCAAGAGTGCTGATATGACTTTTCCAAATATTTGTTTCCGTTCGTTCAATGGGATAGATATCATTGTTGAAAAAGTACTATCTACAAAAGTTGAAAAACATTTTTATAAGGTGAAGGGCGTTTGTTAAAATATGTATGAATTTCAACCAATGAATTGTCGTGTGTACTATTATTTCCTAAATTAATGTCTTAAATCATATAGCTATGAACTTCCTATAACATAACACTGAATTGCATCATAAAGTACTAAATTCATCTCTTGAAATATCTTGACATTGTTGATCTATTGTGAGGAAAATATCTGAGCAAATACTCACGTTGTTTTTGCATACACATTTTCAATGGTGTTAAGATCAAAATATTGGTCATATACGTTAAATGCAGATGGCCATCTGTAGGACGTTTCGAAATACATATATTTCTTTGTATTGAAACATATAAATTGTATTGACATATTTACTTATATGACTGAAACGACTGGTCAAGCGGTACTGAAACATCTTGCTGCCACACAATTTAAATTGCCTGAACCATTCTACTATGATGGGCATTAAATATCAACCAAGTTTAGAAGAGGGTCTGGCTAGACATAAAACCAGGATTAACCCACAATATTTTCTTAAAATGTCCTAAACCAAGTAAAGAATATGGCAGTTGTATTCCAATTGTCCGAGTATATGTATCCTGGCGTTTGTTTTTGTTTCACTTCAGTATTTCACTGGTTTCGTTGTTTTCCTCTTATAGTTGATGTGTTTTCCTCGGTTTAAATTTGCAACCCGGATTTATTTTCTCTTAATAGATCTATCACTTTTATACAGCCGCAATACTGTTGGATTTATTTATATCTTATATTAAGCCTAGTTGTTTGAAAAGTTTGTTTTTGTATACATTAGCATATACAATAATGCGGTTACTTAAAAAGTTTAATATATCTAATTATAAGTGTGCTTAAAAGACCCTTCATCAAAGATGAACTATAAAAAAAAAACACACAAGGAGGAGTAGAATATCTGATGTTTGATTTTCTATGTCTTTTGTAAAAAAGAGTTTACTTTTATCATTTGAGCATAATAAAGAAATCTAACACATTTACTGGTAATAACATATAATAATGGATAAGAAAATAGCAGAATAGCCAATTTAATCGTTTCATTCTGTATAAATTAATACCTTTGACATCAACTATAAATTAGTGTCATACATATTTACACAGTATTTTATATTCATCGTATTCGAAAGAAAAAAAACCCGGAAAAAAAAGAAATTTTCAAATGTATAAAGATGACACCGAACCAGCTTTGATTTTTTTTCGGAAAATTCTTTTATGATGTCAGGAATATGGCAGTTTTCGTTCACCTATGATGCAGATCGATTGCGTTTGATTTTGTCTGTTTGTATAGACCTCCTCGATTTAAATTTGCATTTAAGGTGGTATCCAGCACTTTGACTAAAATTAATTTGGCTCGTTTAATTTTCTTAAAATTTTGACAAAGTATTTACTTTGACCCTTTGACAAAAATATAAAGATTTCAAAAAATTTGAACCAACCGTTTTATCAGAAAATTACACTGGTTATATAGCCTTTTGACAAACACTAATTTTGATCAGTGAGAAGCTTAATATTCTCTTAACAACCCAATGTAATTAAAACGTTCTGCTGATTTTACAGAGTTATCTCCCTGTAGTGTTAGGTACCACCTTAAGTTCGGTATATTATTTATAGTTTTTACTTTTCCTTTTGCTAATACCTATGATTCTAAGTGATTCTATTATGTTTCACGAAATGACGCCGAATGAGGATGCTAGTGGTCATTATTTTTTTCTTTTTTTTTAGAAATCATCAAATTGCTGATAAAACCCCTCTTGTTAACATTTATAAAACAGAAACTTTAAACAAAATAGAAACTGTTTGTATAATTACTACATGTTAATACTAATTCTGTTTTCTATTTTAATTGTAAAAAAGTACCAAAATTGTACCAATTTTGATTTTAATATTCAAGGTCTGATGCATAACTGAAATAATTTTGAATTTGATAGTAATTACAAAATAAGAACGTAACAATAATACTTTTTGTCAACAAAAGAAAAAAAAAATCACGAAACATATCAAGATTATTTTTGATACTTCAAACAGAAGAAAAATACGAAGAGTTCATCCTGAATTAAAATTGTTGGCGTAAAACGGAATTTGTTGTTATAACAAATGTATTAGGATATTTGCTTTAGTGTGAGGGTAATTGTTGACCACTGAACATTTTTAGTTTCACTTGCTTTTGTACTAGCTTTTTTGACTTTTGATTATTGAGTGTCCATTTTGAATTTGTTTTTTTTTTTTACTAAAAATAATTAAATTTTGCACAAAACATTGTGAAATAATATTTATTCAAGGTAAAGGTGAACTTCCGCAAGTAAAAATAAATATTATCAAACTGCAAGAGAAAAAAGAAATAATCATACGCATCCATTTTTGATAATACCCAAATTTAGCTATTATTGTGCAATGCACCCTTTCATAGATTTTCAAATAATTTAAAAATTAATTCACTTGACACTTGCAGCATGTACGAACAAGGTAGAATCATCATCAAACCATACTTCATTACTTATATTTATGTGCAGCGGTATACTATTGTTGCCTTTATTTGTCTGCATGAGACCATGTTATAATTGGTAGAAAAAAAAAAAGAAATCGTACAATATGATGCTTTGCTAAATTTCAGAATCGTTAAATGTAAAGCATTATAACAATGACATTGAAACATGATGTGCATAAAACTACTTAAAAGGTAAAATCACGAAAATTAAGTTTAGATTTTTTCCGAAAGGACTGATTTTTCTACTTGTAATACGATTAATTAGTACTACAATTAGATATCTAATATGTGAGGTGTTATGCATATCAATCCTGGACCTTTTTAAATGTCTTGATTAAGAAAGGATATTGTTTATTGTTTATTGTAACAAACCCTGCAGAACACATCTACGTCATATCCATTGAAAATATCAATTAAATACACATGTACTTATATATCTGAAATACAACTTATATGCATGTACTTATATCTAAAATTAACATCGAAAATTAAAAAAAATCAGAATTTTGTTTTGCGTTAAGCCCCAGTCCCACTAGACCACGATCGCACCACGCTCACCGCGATCTAAAATGAATTTAGATCGTGGTGAGGTCGCGGTATGAGCGGCATGAAAATGTAAATTTTCGTTGCTTTCACGATGCTACTACGTCCTCTCTACGCTTCTACAAAGATCCCGCTACGATTATACCACGTTCTAACCGCGCTTATTCTGCGACCTCACTACGCTTATCAAGATCTTTCTACGCTCTTCACGTTCTCACTACGATCATACCACGAGTTATTCGATTGCAACACGATCTTGCTGCGATTATAACACGTTCTTACCACGATTATACTACGTTCATAGCACGATCTTACTACGTTCTCAGCATCGTGTTCCATATCAATACAGTTCAATTCCTTCTGTTTCTAATTAAATCGTAGATTTCTCGGAAACAATACAGTCATGCCACTAAAATCTACCAGAACACATGGGCATGGTGGTAGGAGTTGATGTAGAGGCAGAGGGAGCAAAGTAACGAATCCTGATCAAGCAGAGATGTCGGACCGACCAATCCAACCTAAATTACAACCTATTGCTGGTCCATAAAGCTCAATGACGATATTTTAGTGAACGATAGCAGAGATGACATAGATGTATCAATATATATAGGAAGATGTGGTATGAGTGCCAATGAGACAACTCTCCATCCAAGTAACAATTTATAAAAGTAAACCATTATAGGCCAAGGTATGGCCTTCAACACGGAGCCTTAGCTCACATCAATCAGCACGTTATAAAGGACCCAAAATATTACTAGTGTTAAACCATTTAAACGGGAAAACCAACGGTCTTATCTATATAAAAACGAGAAGCATGGTTGAGCCGTTAGAGCAAATGGATAATTACATTCAAACAAACAAAATCTAGGGAGCTTTTTTTATATATTTAATGTGAAAATGACAACGAGAATGATGGTCGTAGTGTGAACGTAGTCAGGTCGTAAGAAGAGCGTGATGAGGACGGCAAGGGCGTGCTAAAATCGTACTATGGTCGTGAACAGCGTGGTATAGTCAACTCCTACCACGTGTTCTGGTAGAATTTGGTGGCATGACTGTATTGTTTCCGAGAAACTACGATTTAATCAGAAATAGAAGGAATTGAACTGTATTTATATGGAACACGATGTTGACGTTATTGCTGAGAACGTAGTAAGATCGCGCTATGAACGTAGTATAATCGTGGCAAGAACGTGCTATAATCGCAGTAAGATCGTGTTGCAATCGGATAACTCGTGGTATGGTCGTAGTGAGAACGTGAAGAGCGTAGAAAGATCTTGATAAGCGTAGTGAAGTCGCAGAATAAGCGCGGTGAGAACGTGGTATAATCTTAGCGGGATCTTTGTAGAAGCGTAGAGAGGACGTAGTAGCATCGTGAAAGCAACGAAAATTTACATTTTTATGCCGCTCATAACGCGACCTCACCACGATCTAAATTTATTTTAGATCGCGGTGAGCGTGGTGCGATCATGGTCTAGTGGAACTGGGGCTTTATATGTACAATTTTCTCTTTTTTATTTAACCAAACACAAACCTTTGTTTTACAATCAGAATTTAAGAATATCGTATACGATATTACAACTAAACTCTTCAGGTACTAGGATTGAAATGTTGTATTTGCGCCAGACGCGAGTTTTGGATACAAAAGACTCACCAGTTACGCTCGAATCATAAAAAAATAAAGTACGAAGTTGAATAGCACTGAAAGACCATATCATAGAAAAATATGTAAAACCTGATATACATTATAATTGTCAATACTACTTATCTGGATCAATTTGATTCTTTTCTAAACATAAAAACTGTCATATCCAATAAAGATTATAAAATAAAACAATGTGGTATCATTGCCAATAAGACAACTCTCCACCAGAGACAAACTGATATAGAAATTAAAAACTACAGGTCATTGGTCATTAATATGGGTTTGGCAATTTAAAACAATACAACTTTCGTATAATGAAAAATTATCTATGTAAAAATTACAATCTAACGAAAAAACGGAACTAAATATTCACAGTTGCTTAAATATTTAGAAAACTTGATAGATTTTAAGCAAATTTAAGAGGCCAGTTTTGGCAGTGTTTATGTTGCTCAACTCTGGTCACGGAGATTGATTTCTTTTTTGAACTTATGATTACTGGTATCTTTAATCTCTTAAAAAAAAAACACCAAAAAAAAAAAACATGTTATTATCACGAAACAATAATGAATTATGTTTTAATTATTTACGTTTAGATTTATTTTGGACATTCTATTTGTTAATTCGTTTGATGTGTTTTATCATTTGATTTTGCCATTTGATTAGGGACTTTCCGTTTTGAATTTTCCTCGGAGTTTAGTATTTTTGTGATTTTACGTTTTTGACAGCATGAAATATAATATTAAATATACAGTTGTTAATGGATGCTGGCTAATATTCTTATTTGATACGAAATCTGATACCTCTACCTATTTTTGAACGCCATATGATTAGTTTTATTAAATAATCATGTTGATATAAGAAAGGTTTTCAAATCAAATACTTATTTTAATATTTTTAAGACCCCGAGAACAACTATGTAAGCAAACCATGTTTGCAATTTCATTCAAATATAACAATATATATAATTGGTACACTGACCGTAGAAAAAGAGTTTGTTAACATTTAGAATCAGACAAAACTACTATGATATTATCTGAAATGACTATTATATTTTGAACTTTTACATGGACAGTTCGAGGTTGTCACATTGTTTTGACCTAGCTAGCATCCATTACCATCTTAGCTCTAAACTAGGTTTTATTTGCGAGAGAATAAAAACTGTTTTATTGACTGTGTAGTTTCAATTTACTATTGTTTTCGTGTTTTTAAAATGTTGTAATGATATCGTACAATTCTCCTTGCCTTGTTTGCCATGTGCTTTTTTATTGCCTTTTGTTATATATTTATTTAAGAAGTAAAGCAATTAATTTCAATAGATAATGCTGCACTGTTAAGCAATTTTTGTTTAAAGGTGATTTAATTTTAAAAGTCTATAATGTGGAAAGTTTGTTATTTGACCTCTGAATATTCAGGTTAATAAAATGTGCTTTCCCTTTGACATAATAAGTTTATCTTAATTCCAAATATAATCCTTTAAACAAGAACATGTATAAAAAGAATTGAATGCACAAGGTTGAACGACATTTAATACTGATTCGACGTCAGTGAGTTATCTACGTCACAATGGATATTTTGAAATTTGCAGATGTAAATATTATAGTTTAAGGAAATGGGTTACCGTGTTTACCTTCCTGATTATAACTTACCTGTATGGTTTAAAATAGATTCTTTACAATGATCCAATGGATTTGATGAATAGGTATCTAGTGGACTCGTAATGCGTATTTATTTTGCTTCTCTAGTGAATTTTCTATTTCAATATTCCCCTAAAATGCCAAAAAGATTGAAATATTAAAGAATATAAAATAAAAAGAATTTCATTTTAAAATAATTTTAACATGCTGGACGAAGGTAAGATTAGATGTTCTATACATGATCTTTAGAACATACAGCCGCTGAAAAATTTAGTACATATTCCATTTAAACCTTGAAAATTATCAAATTGATTTTGATGTTGAAGAAAACAAACCTGTCAACACTTAAAAGGTGATGCTATATTTGATAAGGTTCCTCATCAAATTAATATATCATCATATTTGCAAATATTTTTTTTAAATCAAATGTTTGAATAAGGGTTATTAAAATGCACTTTTTTAATCTTTAAAAAGTCATTGACATAAATGTCCACTCAATAGGGTCAAAGGTTTTATACAGTTAAACAAGATGGGAACACAACTTTTACGTTATCTAACGGTTCTAATTTGGGAACAACATGTTATCTACAGCTATGTATCTTCTTTCTATAAAATGTATACTATGCGCGATAAAAATAAAACAAGGCAGGCATGTTAGTTTGCGTAAATATATGTGGTTTTTTTTACACAAGAATTTCGCCATTTTGTATTTATTTTGTATCTCTTAGAAAAAGTTTTTATTCGTAAATCTGCCTTTAATGAAAAAAAACTTTTCATGTTATTATAGATAAAAGGATAAAAATTGTGTACGCTAGACTCGCGTTTCGTCTTTAAAAGAAGCAATAGTGACGCTCGAATAAAAAAAAAAGACAATTGAAAAAAGGCAAAATGAAGAACTACATTGAAGAGCATTGGTGACATTTTATGCATAAAGAAAATATCATTTTCCATTTGGTGCGTTCGCAGTGCGATTTTTTGTTTACCTACATCATAAACGTTTTAGTTTTGAAGGTCCGTATCTCTTAGAAAAAGTTTTTTTTTCGTAAATCTGCCTTTAATGAAAAAAACTTTTCATGTTATCATAGATACAAGGATAAAAAATGTGTACGCTAAAATCGCGTTTCGTCTTTAAAAGAAGCAATAGTGACGCTCGAATAAAAAAAAAAGACAAATGAAAAAAGGCAAAATGAAGAACTACATTGAAGAGCATTGATGACATTTTATGCATAAAGCAAATAGCATTTTCCATTTGGTGCGTTCGCAGTGCTATTATTTGTTTACCTACATCATTGTGTACATCATGAACGTTTTAGTTTTGAAGGTCCTGAAGTAATGATCATTTTACAAGATTGAAAAAAGGTCGTGAAAAAATATTCAAAGCAGAATTGAAATGTCCCTTAACATGTGTAAATAAAACTAATATTGATATAATATGAACGAGTTTTAAATAGAATAAGTGGAATAAAGTGGAATAAAGTGTAAATGCAACAAAACATTTCATTGACTTAGATTTAAGAATGAATACAAACATTTGAAAAATAAGAAGTTGTTTGATTGCCAATAAGACAACTCTTTACTAGAGATCAAAATGACACAGAAATTAACAACTATAGGTCACCGTACGGCCGTCAACAATGAACAAAGCCCATACCGCATAGTCAGCTATAAAAGTCCCCGAAATGACCAGAAAACTAACGGCCTAATTTATGTACAAAAACTGAACGAAAAACAAATACGTTTTTTACAGACATGACCCTGGTGATAAACAACCCTTGTACATTGATACACTTACCTGTTTATGATCGATACTTGGATTGCATGCAGAGAATTGAAGACCCATCCCTGTGCCAGACAGTTCGCACAGGTATATATTTATGTAAAAATAATTGAAACACATACAATGAGAAAGCATCATATTAAGTAAAAAGAAATTCCAATAATATATCCATAAGCTCTTGCTTTATTTATTTTTCATTTTCGCCTCGTTTCACGTTGTAAGACATAAAAAAATTGAACCCAGAGAAACGCTTTGGATGCACGAAAATGATAACTTGCTAATCTTCTGGTGCAGAAAAAAAACCTGGTAATGTTATTTCACAAATCATAGATAAAATCTATGTTATGCATGTATCAGAATAATGACAATCACATTTGAAAAAATATCAGTTAGTAAGTGCAAGTTGTCTACTTGCCTCTGTATGAACTGTTCATCTAAAAAAGAAATAGTATTGATTGCATTCATGCATCAGTCGGCACTTTGTAAATTTATATCAGAAAGACCATACCATACAATATTTTACCTCATACAGTTTATTCCTATTTCTTTTTTAATGAAAAACACATTTAATCTAAACGTTTTTTTAGGCAGATTGTACATTTTGTTTCCTTTCGCGCAAATGGCAACAAATGCCTTGTAGTTATATCATAGCCTATCATACATAATCAAACTTTATCTTGTTTATCGGATTTGTTTAATTTGCATATTTGCAGAAAACGTGAGAGTTGAAGTTAGAGATAGCCAAGTAGTGGCCCAAGTAGGTCAGGAATTTTATTACATTGGAGATGAAGATGATCCGAACGATCTTCTTAACCAATCACCTGGAAAAACAACGGGATGCTTTACATTTGAAGGTATATATTTGATACTCTTGCATACTATTTACCGGGTTTATAATAATATAAGCAACACGATTGGTGCCACATGTGGAGCAGGATCTGTTTACCCTTCATGAGCACCTGAGATCACCCCACGCCTTAAATATTGCTAGGCTCTACATGGGAACATAAGTTGTATTTCAAGCACATTGATAAATCAATATGTTTTAAATTCTGGTTCCAGTGAAACTTTAAGTAAACCTTATCATTTCGATTTAAAGCTAAACCAATTGTAAATTTGGTAATGATAATAATCATCAGAAATTTCAATGTTTCATTACTGATACCAATCTATAAAAATATGCCGTAGTATGAAGCGCTTGCTTTCAACACACCATGTTATCTTCGTTTGGTGGTGGTGTGATTCCATTAGCTTTTAAATCATTATTGGTATAATTCGATATGTCGCAACGATTTTATAAAGTGGTAAATAACGGTTTGTAAAACATTATACTTTATCACTGTTTCAAGATTTTATAGTTAAAAAGGGAACTATTTTGAAATATGATCACTTATAAGTTCCAAGTTGCAAATTTAAGTTAAAATCAAAATTAAAATGTAGGAGCAGTTTATTCAAAATAGGCAGTTTTAAAGTTGTTGTTTATTCATTAAAACAGGTATTAATCCGCCAGAAGAATTAATCCCAAAAACTGTAATTGAAGAGTTTAGTGCTGACCAACACACAGAACAAACTCCTCGTACTTCAAGATTACGAGGAATACAAGTACCCTCAGTGACACGTACAAGTAAGATTATTGTATTTATATATCTTGATGAATCTATAGATATATATGTATAGATCACAACTATGTAATATTATATACAATAGATACAATCACTCTATTACTTTAAGTTTTCGTAAATGTATAAAAACCTTTCTAAGCATTCTGTGAATAAAAAGCACTATTTTCTGTTGTTTTTTGTTGCGTTCAAAACAGTATGAGATTATACCATCCTTAAGCTTATTTGACCAATGTTCGAAAAAATATAAACATTATTGGTCAAGAATTTATGTAAAAAAAGATATCAATTTATAATTATAATAATACGTTAATATTTCATAGTGCTGATACATATACACAGCATGGTTCCGCAATGACATATCTTCATTTGGAAGAAAACCACACATTTTTTTCTGTTATATTTTTAAACACAAGTTCTGTGTCTACCTGCTAAGGAAAGTTTCTATAATTTAAAGTTTGGCCAAAAAGAGGCATTGTCATAATTTATTGTGGGAGCCTAGCTTAATATTCTAAGACAAACTGTTATATCGTGTTTTATCATTTCAGATGGCAGTAAACGGTTGTGGGAGTTTTTACGTGATCTTTTGAATGATCCAATGACAAACCCTTCTTACATTAAATGGACCAACCAAGAGAAAGGCGAATTCAGAATGGTAAAAACAAAAGAAATAGCTCGAATGTGGGGTGAAATAAAAAATAACGAACGAATGAATTACGAAAATATGAGTCGTGCAATAAGGTAAATATTTTTTTCTGTTAAGGAAATTCCAACTAATTTGATCTAGCAAAAGCGATTTTTGAACAAATGTTGAATTCAATTTTCATTTAGCCTGATTTATTCAACATTTTCTGGAAGCATGAGATAGTGTTAGGTTCTGAATGGCTTAAAAAGAGCTGCATGATGTAAAACAAAAATATTGAAATCAGTCTGATGTTTTATCAAAGTTTTACAAATAAATTCAAATATTCATTGTAAACTTCGTCCCAATAAAATACAAATCAATTTCAATATTTTGCTTGTTTTTTTTTTTAGATATTATTATAAACGGAAAATAATGGAACCAGTATTAAACAGGCGACTTGTGTACAGATTTGGACCAAAGTCGCATGGTTGGAGACTTCCAAATTAGAGCTAATGGTTGGTGTGGTTGTTCTCTATATTTTACAACTGTTATAAAGCGGGTACAAACAATCTATGTCCATTATAATAGCAACATTACGAATGTTAGAAAGGATTAAAGCTGAAGACTACAGTATGTTTCCGGTGAAATTTTATCATATTATCCAAACCACGAGAAGTGAAGATGAGTTTCTGCAAAAGATCCTTTACAATCCACATACATTTAAATCTTGTTTTTATTCTCCTGACTAGAATAACCACACATGTGAACTTTGAATTTCATGGATTAGATTTAATGTAGACCTAAAATAATGGAACTTGGCGATTGCTTGATTCCTATTTGGAATTCTGTATTTTTGAAATACTTAGTTTTTTGTATGTAGTTTGCTTCTTAAACGAATGGGAAACCATTATACTAACCATCAGAAAAGCTTTGTAAAATTATGTTTATTTGGATGACATATATACCTATAGATTTTGACACAATTGAATTAACATAATTTTAACAATAACGCACTGTCAAATGACATAAACATTTTGTAACATATTCAATATGAACGTGTTTTGCATAATTTCGAACCGTTTGTTTTGCGTCTAAATAACATCTCAAAGGATATCACATATTATTTGAAGTATTGTTATGTGATGGAATATCAAGTAAGAAATGGTAAATACTGTTGTTGATAAATAAGCGTATTTAAAAACAAATCATGCATTGTACTTAATGAATACTGTTTTCAAAATGTCAGGTAACTTCCCTTGTAACTAAATCAAATACTGGAAACCGTCTTGTTTTGTCTATGTTTGTGAAGGTCAACAAATTCTTATAACTGCCATAGATCATAAGATACCACTTTAGGTGTTCTGGGCATTTTGCATTTTAATGTTCATTGTAATCATTTTTGATTGTTAAAATCGTTGTATTTTATCTGTCTTTTAATTTTATTTGTGAAAAAGAGTTTATATTTTTATACTGCTGTTTATGTATTGTTGTTCATGATGTTAAATAAAATTAATAACCTTGCAAGTTGACAACGAATCTCATTCTTCATTCATTATTATCCATGATGATCATAAAAGATCTCAAATGAAAACAGTATTATACCATAGCCCATGTAAGGAATAGTATTATTTATAAGTTATATTTTTGATAATAGAATCACTTTCATCAAAGAAGGTTTTTGATTCGTTGGTGTTTTTTGACACTGCAGTTTCATGTATTTATAACGCAAAGTATGCTAATTATGACTTGGATGGAGAGTTGTCACATTTATTCTCATACCATACTATCTTAAACCTATTCACATATTGTCATTTATAATATTGTTTGCTTCATGAACATTTACTTTTTTCATAATTCAATTTAACTTTAAGCATACTTTATGAAAGTTATTTATTGAAATCCTTCAAAAAACCAAGCATCATCGAAAAGGCCGTGTCTTTGCAGCGTAAAAAAGTAACATTGAATCACCAACGATCTCCCCTTGATAGAATGTAATAGATACTTTGATTCACTATGCCATGAGGGTAAAACCCTCGATTCACTATGCCATGACTGTAAAGCATTCATTTCAAAGTTGTTGGTATTCCCCAAACATACATTAAATATTACTATAAACAGTTTATTGTTTGTGATGTTTTAACTGTCAAATTTACTGATAATTTATAGTCTTTAAAAAAGGCAAAACAATATATAAACCCTTTATTTGTTAATTAGACTAATTGGGATAAGAGAATCTTGGTTCGTACTATATATGTCCATCTATATTATTTTATAAGATTCTGGTGGCATTTACATTATTTTGTGTTGTTTACGTTTAAATCCAACCATAGTCTAATAGCCTCTTTAATATTCAAACACTTCATTTAAACACGTAAATTAATAAATTCAAAGTCCAAAAAATCAGATATTACTAGTTGAATCTTTCTTGAAAGTTGAAACCTATTTCCAAATTACGATACGAGATACATAATAGAAACAGATTGATATCATAAAATTGTTATGCAGTGTAGATCTAGAACAAAGATTAAGATGTGAAAGAGACTATGTTTATTATGGGTACACATTTTTTAACCAAGAACAACTGTTTAAAGGTGAAGGATAAATATATTACATTATGGGAACAAACTCTTTAATCGTCGATCTATGTATGTCGTGTTTTGTCAGTCTGTGTTTCGACTAATACAAGCTGGTTTTTGGTCTTGTATATTTTGCATCGTTTACAATAAACTCATTATAGATACAAGGACTAAATTTTGTATTTACGCCAGACGCGCGTTTCGTCTACAAAAGACTCATCAGTGACCCTCGAATCCAAAAAAGTAAAAAAAAAGCCAAATAAAGTACGAAGTTGAAGAGCATTGAGATCCAAAATTCCTAAAAGTGTTGCCAAATACAGCGAAGGTAATCTATGCCTGAGGTAGAAAAGCATTAGTATTTCAAAAAAATCAAAATTTTGTAAACAGTAAATTTATATATATAACAATATCAATGATAATTCATGTCAGCACAAAAAGTGCTGACTACTAGGCTTGTGCTGTCACAAATTGCTACTACTCAAAAGCAATGTAATCATGCCTATTTTAAATAAAATTGACGTTTCAATAATGAGAGTTTTGGAATTGCACACACATTTCTATTTGTATCTTTTCCCAAAATGATTTCTGCAATAGGGTTTAATATGACGACTAGTTCTAATCATTATTGTTATTTGTATAAAGTTTGACTCTTATCGATGTAAATGTTAACTTATTTAATGTCGATTATAAAAACATACTGAGATCTTTATAATTTTTAACTTATTTAATGTCGATTATAAAAACATACTGAGATCTTTTTAATTGTTAACTTATTTAATGTCGATTATAAAAACATACTGAGATCTTTATAATTGTTAACTTATTTAATGGCGATTATAAAAACATACTGAGATCTTTATAATTGTTAACTTATTTAATGGCGATTATAAAAACATACTGAGATCTTTATAATTGTTAACTTATTTAATGGCGATTATAAAAACATACTGAGATCTTTATAATTGTTAACTTATTTAATGTCGATTATAAAAACATACTGAGATCTTTATAATTGTTAACTTATTTAATGTCGATTATAAAAACATACTGAGATCTTTATAATTGTTAACTTATTTAATGTCGATTATAAAAACATACTGAGATCTTTATAATTGTTAACTTATTTAATGTCGATTATAAAAACATACTGAGATCTTTATAATTGTTAACTTATTTAATGTCGATTATAAAAACATACTGAGATCTTTATAATTGTTAACTTATTTAATGTCGATTATAAAAACATACTGAGATCTTTATAATTGTTAACTTATTTAATGTCGATTATAAAAACATACTGAGATCTTTATAATTGTTAACTTATTTAATGGCGATTATAAAAACATACTGAGATCTTTATAATTGTTAACTTATTTAATGTCGATTATAAAAACATACTGAGATCTTTATAATTGTTAATTTATTTAATGCCGATTGTAAAAATATACTGAGATCTTTATAATTGTTAACTTATTTAATGCTGATTAAAATATAATAACGGATTCTTATTGTTATATTTATTCATTGCTACCACAAAATAATGCTCAACATTGTAAATGATACATTCCAATCGCATTATAATTTGAAGTAACGGAAAGGTACAATCATGTATTATATGATTGCATGTAGTGAAGGGATAACAATAGTCACCAATTTCATATCTGATTGATAAATGAAGGCAACATTAGTAAAACGTTGTTTGATTGTCAAACATTGATTATGAAAAAACAACTTTTAAAAAACGATAAGAGGTAAACAACAGAACAACAGAAACACTGAACAGCAACCAAAAAAACCAAACACCAACATACATAGCCATGGACTATTTGATAACAACAGTCATATTCCTAACTTGGTACAGGACATTTCTAGAAAACAATGGTGGGTTGCATCTGGTTTAATGGCTAGCAAAACATCTCGCTTATATTGTACTGTTAAAAAACAGTTCAAATAAACACCAGATATCTCAGTACAGAGAAATATAAATAAATATTATAATAGAAGATTAAAACATGTAAAACCATGTAAATAACAACGGATACATAACATGAATTTACGACAACACTTAAGCACACTATAAACGAAGTAATATCTGAGTTTCACACGAATGTATCAACGCCACAAAATGTGATGTATATTGTAAAGTTTATATGATCACAGGATATATACAATGTAAATTTTACAAACTGTCACAAGTGGATCAAATATGAAAGCTATGCTGATACCATGTAGATTTTACAGAACAAAAAACTAAATTGATAAAATCTCTTTGATGTTATAATGACCTTTTACGAACTCCGGCAAATATAGTAGACAGCCAACAACAACTACTAATAAACAAAGTATGATATTACTCGAGTTTTAAATACGTATTTAGTCATACAAATGTAAGCTTCCAATGTACAACTTTGCGAATGTGTCAGTTTAAGGTAAAACACTAATGACGAGTCAACGGCATTTTGATTGCAGTTGTATTTGCATTGGTATATATCATTCAATGCGATAATTTTGTCAGGCCCCTCAGTCATGTTTCATTGAACCATTCTCAATTTGCGTTAAATCTGGAACGTATAATGTATTTTTGATTCATTTTACGGCGGAACATGACATTCAACTTTGTCGATTTCCCATTTTTAAAACTGAAATTAAATTTGCATGGCAGGTGATGTATGCATCGCAGGAGGCGATAACTCTGAGAAAGCATCCCGATTTCGATCCTTTTAGGGTTTATGAAAGTTGATCAATTTTTAGTTCGTTGCCTTCACTTTTTTTTCTAGTAATTGCTTTGCATGCAGGATACTCGAAAATGGTGTCAAGGGAGAGCTGAAAATTCAGTCCCTGACTGAGCGGGGATCGAACCAGGAATCTTTGCGTTAGTAGTCCGATACTCTAACCACAGATCTCCTTAACCCTACAGGTTAAGTCATTGACTTGAGGCTTGATATTTTTTCTGATTCTCTTCTTATAACGCTTAATTTCAAAATACTTTGTAAGAGCAAACAGTGGTTGATTTGGAGTTCTAATAGGGTAACATATCTCCTGCAGACTGTAACCTTGTAAACTAGCACATTTTTAAATTCTCGCGTGTCAGTCTAGTGCGATGCAGGGTTTATAATTAACACTTCCATTAAAGCGTAGGTGTGGCATGCCACAAAACGAGGTTCAACCCACCATTTTTTCATAAAATGCCCTGTACCAAGTCAGGAAAATGGCCATTGTTACATTATAGTTCGTTTCTGTGTGTGTTACATTACGGTGGTGTGTGTCTGTTGTGTCGTAGTTTTCTTATATTTGATACGTTTCCCTCAGTTTTAGTTTGTAACCTGCATTTGTTTTTTTCTCTATCGATTTATGAATTTTGAACAGCAGTATACTTCTGTTGCCTTTATTTATATTTATATCAGCTTAATATATTTTGCCCAAATATGATTGTTATATTTTCCACTGGACGCTAAACAAAAAATATTTTCATCCATACTGACAGTAAAAAAATGAAATGCATAAAATTTATACTTTTGCCATATATAAATGATCTACTGGTTATTAAATGTTCTTTGGTGGTGAGATAATTTCTAACCACAAGAGTAAGACAAGATTCCATTACAATAAAATAAAAACGAAAATTAACAAAAAGAGTGCATACAGGTTAACTAAGATGATGATTAGAAAAAAGCTGCTCGTGTATCCATTAACATCATTTATATTGAATAATATTCTGTCTAATTATCTCCGCCTGTTACTTAATTTGGACTTGCTATTTGATAAGGAAAAATGAAGAAAAAAAAACAAACGCTTGTTAAACTGATGAACTATTTCATTGCAACATTATTCTATAACGTACAATGCTCATGAAGCCACACTATAATGGTTTCAGAAAAACCCTAAAAATTTCATCTTTGAGATAAGTAAGAACGCATAGACCCAGGAGCGTTTCAATTACTAGAAAATGTATAACCTATTGCATATCACATTTTACAAGGACTTAAATTTTAAAACCTAAAACATTTCCTTTGATCTTTGCTTGAGTGCATATTTTTAAATATTCATATTCATCTTATGATTCCAAGAAAAGTATGATTATAAATAGAAAGTCGATATAATCAATACATGAGGGTCTGTATGTAGGGGGATTATGTCTTCCTATTTTGCATTCTGTGATACTTAAGCCGTCTTTCACTTTTCTGCAATAATGTTTTTGATATTTTTTTTTACAACTTTTTCTCTATTCTTCATCTTTTGGAACCATTTTTCTGTAGTTTTGGTCAATTATTTTCTTGTTTGTAAGCCCCATCTATAGCCTCATAGATTTAAACAACTAGGAAGTAAGTGTTGAATGTTTTGATTGGCTGCCTATTGGGAAACGTACGAATTAGGAAGTTTAGATGTGGACCATATTATAATACAGGAAGTAAATATCATCAATATATATATTCTCGGAAATACCGTCTTATGTAAAATTGGAAAACACTAAACCGTTATATTTTGAGGTGACCCTCGTTTTGAATTTACACATCGCGTACTTTATTAAGTTTAAAATGGAATTCATTCATTTCAATGTTTTGTAACTGATTTTCAGTCAAAAATTTGAAAATATGTCTTTGGTCAATTGTTATAAACAAGCAAAATTATACATTTTTGCAATAGAGAACTAATAGTATAATATTCGTATATCCGTCGTTACGCATTAGTACATGTACTATGTCATTGAAAGTTGATTATATTTTAGACATATAATCATCTGTTGCTTGTGTATTTCATGAGTGCTCCTTGTAATAACCACTATAGTGGTCCATAAAATTTACTTATGTAAGCATTTATAAACATCTTATTAATTAATGAACCGGTTATAAATCTAGAACGTTTAGTGCAGAAAGGTTCCTGGTGCTATCTCAATGACACCATGACACCATGAATATGTCGAAATACGTGACATGTATTGTGTATAAAAACTGAAGGAAAATATTTGTTCGAGAAAAGCATTGGCTCATATCTAAAATATCAAAATGAGGCTAATTTGACAGTTGTTGCAATTTTGCATTCAATTTCAATATGAATGACGTCAACAAAAAAGACAAGTTCGCAGATTTTTAACCGAGTTTTTTTTTATTTTAATTGGCTACATGACCTATGGTTATCTAATGCATAAAATAGTGCCCAAATTTAAGTTAGATCATAAGTATAGACTTATTGTGACATAATTTTCTTATAATTTGCTAAAATGAAGATTTGTCTATGCTTTTTTCAAAACTATAATAAAAAGTATGAGTCACCGTGCTTTGTTTCAAGCTATAAGTCGTTCAAAATTGCGTAAATTTCGTAAGATTGTTCATGAAAGACACATTTGTGTGCATACAAAAATGTCCATGAGATAGAATTTTGAAATAAGTTGTGAGAAGATAGGATTTATTATATGTTTAAGAAAAAAAGAGGAAAAAATGGTGTAAATTAAATTGTTTTCTTGCTAAAAGTAAAAATAAAAAAAAATCCCTTTTAGTCCAGTATAATTTTTTTTACCAAAAGAGTTATCTCCCCTTAAATGGCTCATTTGAAAAAAATGATTCTTAAAACAGCAAAAAGTGGTATTTGTTTAAATATTTTGTATAATACAATAAATTACCAAGTTTTCTTTATATAAATAAATAGTCTAACCATTAAATTGGAAATCTGTTTCCAAATTTGAAGATTTGGGAAAATAACAAGACCGATTTAGTGCTGTGATTGTACAATCCAAGATGGTGGTATACCATCAATCTACCATAAAACAACACGTTATACATGTAATGCTGCCGAAGAGTTTTATTTAGGATTGACCTTCTTCCGATACGCTCAAAGCCGAATTCTTGAAAACCAAAGATGTATGAGGACTAAAAACTGAAGAGCTATTAATAAAATAAGACCTTAGAATAAAAGCCAAATTTAAAATATATAAAATATTAGATTAATCAATTTACAATGCACGAATGTGTGATTACTTACTTCTTAATGTATATTATCAACGTAATTTATAAGTGTAACACGATGGGTTCACATGTAAAGCAGAATCGTCCACAAAAATCATCCCCTGTCATTGATGGGGTTTCTTTTACTTATTTCTTACTTTTCTGTGCTGTGTTTGTATATATGTTTGTCTTTTGTAGCCATATTTCCTTTTTTAAACGGATATTGGAAGATCATTTGCGACTATCACTTTGATATCTTTTGTCTCTCTTTTGCAAGTGATGCAATGTAAAGAAAAAACCTCAATGCCTTGCCTCGTCTCGATTAATAAATAACATTTGTACTCTAGCCAAAGTAGGATAAATATGATGTTTTTCTCTCTAAATTTCGCATTTTACCTGTTCCTTAGACTTGTATAAATAAATTTTACATTTTGACAAAAAGCATGGTGTATAATAATCCTGAAAATTTAAATGAACATGAAAAGGATGTTATGAATTCGGTAGATCTACAATACTTTTGAATTTTCGGAGTCAAGTCATATTCAACGTATGTATATTGAAAAAGATAGCCTAGTAGACGAACAATATGAAAAGGTTATTCAAATACAATGTTTGTGGCTTTTTGTGTTCTATATAGATACAATTGAACACTTTAAGCTTTAGAAATTCATATTTTGGAATTTACCTTTTAGTTTGATATTTTTCTAAACTGACAGTTATTGTTCATTTTTCTATTTTTATTATTTGACTTATCAAGGTAAAACAAAAGAAATGAAAATGTACTAAAAATAGGTTGTCCCACTACGTATTAATATACTAAGTCGTAATAAGTGTATGTTTAAAAAATGTAGTATTACCGAACTAAATTTGTTAACCTTGAAAAAATGCCTATTCTCCGTATCTTTGTTGTTTGTAGGACTCTAAAGTGCGATGGGGACGCTAAAGTACGATGGCCACGCTAAAGTACGATGGTATACGCTAAAGTGCGATGCTCACACACGCTAAAGTGCAATGGTCCACGAAAGTATAGACGTAATAAACGTACTATGGATTATGAACAGTCTTTTATACAAACAAAAAATGAACATGTCGAAAGATAAATGTAAAATATTTGATTAACTTTTAACCAAATGTCCATAGCCTACTTAATTTAAACCTAACCATGCTTTGTCGGCTAAGGCAAATGTTTTTTTCCCGGATGCTGGAAGAAGGACTTGTGTCCTGCAGTCGACCATTTTACTATAGAGATACAAAAGTATACGCATAGGTATCCTTTATCTTGTTTTTATTAAAAGCTAACGGATACATTGCAATCATTGTTCATGTTGTAATTTACTGGCGGTTAAAATATTGTCGATATTATTGAAAATTAAAGTCGGTAAAATAAAGGTACATGTTTTCATAAACAAATCATAAATTGTCCGCTAAACATTATTTTGTACATTGTAGGAAAAAAAAACATGTATTTGTACTCGCTGCAAAAAAGGAGAAAGCTAGAAGAACATATTGCATTTCTCTCTCGTTTTAAGATTTAAACAAATAAATGTTACACAATGAACAAATTTTGTATTTGTAATTTTTGATGACGACTTTTAAGGGAGATATTCACATAAGTGACAGACTACATGTGAACAATAAGCTACGCTAATTATCAAAATATTTGATACGCACGAATTTAAAAAAAAATCATACAAAGGATATATAATTTTATATGTCACACTTAAATTACCATTTTAGCAATTATCACGTGGTCGGTCTTTTAAATTCAGAAACAATCAAACAATGACTTAAGCCTGCTAGTAACTTATACAACCTATCACATATGTTATAAAACCTTAGCATACTAGCTTTTGCAAAGAGACCATTTATTAACATCCGTGTTTAGTTTTTTAAATTTTTGTAAGCCCTTTAACATTACCCCTTTGGTCCATCGCACTTTAGCTGGTAGACCATCGTACTATAGCAAACACACATCCATCGTACTTTAGCGTGATACACCATCGCACTTTAGCGTATACCATCGCACTTTAGCGTGACCATCGCACTTTAGAGTACCATCGCACTTTAGAGTCCTACACATATATTATTCATCCAATGATTTCTATCAAACTGAATTCTCAGAGATAATTGGACCACATTTGGTAAAGTTTTACCATAGCTTTAACCGCAATTTGTAAATATGCACCGGCATAGTTCAAAATTTTGAAGCATTTCTTTTTTGTGTTTTATGGACTTTTTTTCTTCTTTTCGTCCTTTTTTGTAATAATGTTAAACATTGCTTGTCTTTTGATTTTGGAATACAAAAAATGCAATGGAAACGGCATATCTGGGACAAAAAATTGTTTCAATCGTAATGTCTAGGTGACCACTGATATGTGATGCATTCCTATTGTCGTATTTACAATTCCGTCATCTTTTCATCAATTGTGATATGCTGAGTTAGACTCATCTCTAATTTTGTACTTTACAAAATGAATAACGCGTTTTCAGACATCTGCTTTTGGGTATGTACCTGAAAATCAAATTAAAGTGGGATATACATAAGAGTATTCTTCATTGTACTTTCATACAAGAATTTTAAGCAAAGACTGAATAATCATATCTATCAAAGTTGTATATATGTCGAAACAGTCCTGTTGTGGTTTGTAAGAACTCCTGGGTTTTTTTTATATTTAAAAATATCTATTTTAGTTTTGTTTGTCGGAGATATGAAAGAATACCGGTATAACGTTATGCACGGGTTATTTGTTGGTAGCTAAAAGTATTCGAGTCAATGCAGTCAAGTTTGCTATAGTTGTTTTTCGTAAATGGTTTTGTTATAAATTAGGCCGTTAGGTTTCTCAATTGAATTCTTTCATACCCGTCATGTCGGGGCCCTTTAAAACTGACTATATGATATGTGTTTTTTTTCTCCTCATTTTCGTAGGCTGTACGGTTACCTTCAATTGCTTACATCCACTTAAGTTGAACTTTGGTGGATATTTGTTTCTTTTGAAATCATTCCACATTTCCCTATTTTTATATTGATAAAAAAGAAGATGTGCTATAATTGGTAATGAGACAACACTCCTCAAGAGACAAAATGACACATAAATTAACAACTTTAGGTCACCATACGGCCTTGGGAGTGTTTTCAACATGAATAGTTATAAAACTTATTTAACAGTTGATTTCAAAGATGGTCTTAAATCTTGAAGTGCTATTCCGAGGATGACATTTTTCATTGAAATAAAGTGAAATACGTGTATTGTTTTTATATTTTTCAAATGGCTACTCCCTTGTGATAGTTTTGCACTATTTTGATAAATATTGTTTGTTTGGTCGTATCAAATGGTAATCCAAAAAAAAAAAAAAAACGTTTGTTAATACAGCACTTCTTGGAATCGCATTAGACGTCATGATATAATTGTAATACGTTATTAAAAAAAGTAAACTTTTGACTTTTGTTTAGTATTTTCTTTTGATCAATCTGATGTGTTGAACATTTTTCAACCGATTTGTTTTATGTTTAATCTTATGTTGTGCTGTTATTCCATTGTTTAAGGTAAGGAATATTGTTGGGCGCTCACAAGTATGGTTAACACCGTCATGTTCTTTATATTCTTGCCCCACAAAAGAAGCATATAGTTCTGTAGTTATCTTTGGTGCATGTCTGTAATCTTAATTTTTGTAAAATTGTTCTGTTATAAATTCGGCCGTAACTTTTCTCAAATGAATTATTTAATATTTTTCATGTTCATGATGCAAGTGCCTTTCATAGCCGACAATGGTGTAGTATCATTGTTGCACACCGTATGGTTGCCTATAATATCACTTCATTTGAACTTTCATTAGTTTTTAGTGGAAAGTTGTCCCATTAGCAATCATACCACATCTCCTTATTCTTATCTTGTTTAAAAAAAAATTAACCATAGGTAAATACTTTTGTTTTCTTATTTGGAATTCCCTATTTACAATGCATTTATTGATGTCAACATAAAAGCTACAAAATTCCGTACTATTGAATATCCCCTTCTAAAATTGAACATGCAAAACTATTTCAAAATCAAAATATAACATTGTTATAAAAAAATTGTCGTTCCAAACAAATTGAAAGGCGTACAATTCGGATTTTTTTAAAATCTTTTTGTAGCAACGTAAGCAAAAGAAAAACAATTATATTGAAAATTTTCACCCGATCATATTGTCATCAGTTTTGACTTAAACGAAAGGTTGAACATGCAAAAATATTTCAAAATCAAAGCATAACATTGTTATAAAAAAAATTAGTCGTTCCAAGACAATTGAAAGGCGTACAATTCGGAATTTTTATCTTTTTAAAGCAACGTAAGCAACAAAAAAATAATGATATTGAAAATTTTCACCCAATTATATTGAAATCAGTTTTGACCCAAATTAATGTTAAAGGTAACTGGAAATTCAAAAATCTATTTAAAAATATATTTTATTGCATTATAATAGACATTATAATAGTCTGTTTAAATAGTACAATATAACAATACCTATAAAATGAATAAATATAAATCAAAGGCATTAAAAGAAGGTACCACCTGCACTTTTGGATAGTCCTTGATATATCATACACTTACCTACACGGAACTTTGGTGAAATAGATACTGTATTTCTTTCAAGAAAGTTAATACATTCTGACATTATTTCAATATTTTATTTCTTTCAGTCGTTCTTGCTTTGAAGAGTAAATATTTTCTGTTGGTAATAATTTCAAATGTAAGTTAATACATGAAAACGTGATATAAATAAAAATTAATACATAACGAAAAGAAATTAATTGTAAAATATGTTCTTTCTATTGATGCTATAAATCCAGACTTAGAAACTTTGTAAAAAAGGTATACCTTTTGTTTTGCATTAGCCCACCTACAAACGTAAATCAAAAGACATGCAATTGTCAACTCATGCTCTTAAAAACAAGTGTCTGTAAGAATAAGATATAATGGTATGATTGTCAAGGATATAAATATCAACAAATGACAAAATAATGAGGGTGTTAACACATATCTGTCCATGGACGGTTTTCAACAATAAAATAAAACAAATTTGGTAAAAAAACAATCTAAAGCAGTAATCACATGGTCTGATTAATGATGAACAGTTGAAAAAATCCACATTTGCTTTATGAAAGTGTCACACAGTTTCAAACAATTTCACCAATTAAGCTATGTTTTAATAATTCCGTGCCTCTATTCACAGATTTTTACATGACAATTTCATTTTTAACTGCAATATAACGATATCGTCTTTTATTTGATATTACATCTGATATGACAAATCTAGTAATCTGCTTATAATGTCTAGATTTACCTGATAACATTTCTGTCTTATCATACATCTATTTGAGGCTTTGCTAACATCAGTCAATATTATTGTTTATCATTTGAGTATTGACAGAACTCGAAGTTTGAAAACAATTAGTAAAGAATAAGAGGAAATTTAAAAAATCATTGGACTTTTTCTTATTTTTGAACAATCTAGACAGTATAAGCAGATTACCAGATTTGTCATATCAGATGTACTTTACTTCAATTTCTGTCTGTGTCATCGTCAAAAAATTATCTTTACATAAATCACCTACGATTAACACAAGAGGAAATAAAAGCATTGGATATACCAAAATAATAATAATGTAAGAATAGTTGTAACTTTATATTCACCTCCGAGTGTTAAATCTACAGTTTGTCAGTCTTTAAAATATCAAACCACTGGTTACAGAACACAATTGTCTTATAATGAAATAAATAAGAATTATTGTTCAAATAATTTACAAATAATTTTTACCTCTCAATTTAAAGAAAAAACAGTATTGTTTTTACTTTTTACTTTTTTGTTTTTATAGTTTTGTGTTTCTATATCACTGATAGTTTATTCATCTTTGCAGGTTAAATCTAGTAAATAAAGGCAACAGTAGTATTCCACTGTTCGAAATTCATAAATCGATTGAGAAAAAAAACAAACAAATCCGGGTTACAAACTAAAACACAACATTAAAATGTAACACACACAGAGACGAACTATAATATAACAAAGGCTATTTACCTGACTTGGTACAGGACAAGGACAATTTAATAATAACAAAGAAATTGTGGGTTGAACCTTGTTTTGTGGCATGCCAAACCTCCCGCTTTTATGGCAATGTTAAATATAACATTAAAAGGACAACATTACATTATAGAACTCCAAAACAAATAAATGGGAGAACATATATGACAGAAAAGCAAGAGGTGCAAGGTTTTAAATTTAATACGCCAGACGCGCGTTTCGTCCACACAAGTCAAACCAGTGACGCTCTGATGAAAAAGGTTCGAAAGCCAAAATTGAAGAGCACTGAGGACCAAAATGTCAAAAAAGCTGTGCCCAATACGGCAAGGGTTTTCTTCCTGCGATAAGAACATCCTTAATATTTAGAATAATTCATACTTTTGCAAACAGTAAATTTTTATTATCTGTCTATATAATTGATATAAATGATAAAACCGGTAACTTACCACAAAATAAAAACGAATTGATAAATAACCTAAACCAGCATATAAAAATTCACAGCAGCGCTAATCAAATCGCTAAACGCACACATTTAAGTGACGTCAAGTTTAAATTTCTAAAAATTTCCCAAAAATAGATAGAATTAGGATAGAATTCAAGATTAGGTTTGTAATGTTGATATAACATTTATTAATAACAATGAAAATTACAATACTAATTAATATCAAATTGTGGTAGTAATTAGTTAATTAATGTATTATCTAGCTATGTCGTTATTTCTTCTAAATCAAACTGTAAACCAAATATATCGTATAAATTTAGTAAACCAGTGTATACAAAAATATGTTTTAGCTGCGGTTTTTAGTAACACTGACGTTTTGTTTTGTACCCATCCTGTAATTTGTTTTAGTATTCTTTTTATGTTCAAAAACTGTAAAGACCCTTTTGTCACATATTCAAATTAAACAGACCGGTTATATAGATAACATGAAAAATGTAAAGGGTATCTTCAGATTACCACGTTATAAACCAGATTTGAAGATGTGAATTTAATTGCACTGTACATACGTTTTTTTTAAGATTCAATGTTATAAGTACACGGTATATACGCTACATAAAAAGGGAATGACGTTTGAATAATTTGTTTCACTAAAGCTTGTCTTTTAAAGTAGACATCAAGACAAATGAGTGAAACAGGCAACGGGACCCAGGGTAATATCTTGGTTAGAATGTTAAAATAAGCTTAATAAAACTTGTGTTAGAAACAAGGCTCACTCAAAATCATTTATTTCTGAATTTTATTTTATGTGAAAGCCCATGCCTGAAACAGATTATTTCTGAGAAATATGAAATATTCCAGATTCTTAATTACACGAATGTCTATAAAGCAAGGAGGAATTCCAAAGCAACTATGGCACACTATCTGTTATAAGGAAGTACCAAGAGAGAAAACCAGATTTGGGAACAGATCTGTACGAGAGAAAAAAAATCATATTATTTTCATCCACAATAATTAGCAAGTATAATACATTGTACTTTAAATCCATCGTTATCTTATATCATTGATAATCTTTATGATCATTTATCTCACCTATAGTAAACATAAGAGGATTATAAAGCATAAAAATATTACAATACGCAAGTAATGTTAAAGCAGTAGGACATTTTCATCTACCTCCGCCTGTTAAATCTACAGCTAGCAAATATAAAAACATAAACCCACTCGCCAAATAAAACATTCTCTTAAAGAAATATATAAGAACTCAAATAAATTCACATACATTTTGTACCTGTCAATTTAAAGAGTAACTATTTAGTTGTTATAGCTTTGTTTTATATCAATGATTTTACTCCGATCTTCGCGGATTAAATCTCTTAAATCAGTCTTAAAAAATCCATGTTTTAGCTAGTGTTTTTCTATATAGCAAAATCTGATTTTGTTTTGTCTTGTTTTTATTGCATTTATTTATATTCATTAATTGCAGAAGCTACTTTTGTCTGATATCCAAATTTAACTAACCTGTGAAATATTTAGAGCAGATTAAATAAAATAATCAAATGCATACCTTTTAAGGTAAACGATTTTCACTAGATTTGCACATATGAATTATGTTGTAATGCAAATACGGTATTTAACATGCAAAATAATTTTGAAAGATATATAATGAAATTTAAAAAAATAAAAATGATGTAGTAGTAAGATCTAGAATAACAGCTTGTTGAAAAAAAAATTATCCAGGAAAGTGACTGAAATACCCGACTTGAGCCTGGATAACACCGTGTAACGGATACGAGAATTTGTTCAAGTAGATTGTAGAATCATGATTACTTAATCAACATAGATCTCTACAGGTGACTACCTTTTCACACCATCTTTCGATGTCTGTCACTGTGTTGCAAAATATCTAAAATGTATCCATTTACATATTGTTTATTACATTGTTCTATATTTCGTTTATTCATGATGCTTTTATAGACCTTGGTAGTTTAATAAAAAAGATGTTATCCAGTATATATAAATGAATAACACAAACAATATAATAATTTATTATTCTGTAAAAGAGGGACGAAAGATACCAAAGGGACAGTCAAACTCATAAATCTAAAACAAACTGACAACGCCATGGCTAAAAAAGAAAAAGACAAACAAACAACAGCACACACGACACAACATAGAAAACTAAAGAATAAACAACACGAACCCCACCAAAAAACTAGGGGTGATCTCAGGTGCTCCGGAAGGGTGAGCAGATCCTGCTCCACATGCGGCACCCGTCATGTTTCTTATGTGATAACAAATCCGGTAAATAGTCTAATTTGGTAGGTCACATTCAGGAAAGGGAATTGTAGTTACGACGTAAGGAACATATCCGATATCATTTGTGATACGGTTATTCCATAACGGTCAACCAACTCGTGATGGAGTCCGTAAAATTTACGAAGGGATGATTTCAACTTCACCATTTGGAACTCTTGGCTTAATAGCTTCCTTGTAAGCAGCAACCCTCTATCACGAAAATCATGATAGTTAACAGATAATTTAGAATGTTCAACAAGTTCAAGTTATTGTAGTGATTTGTCGGGTATTCGCGTTTATAACGTGTATACATGTATATTGTACTTTTGTCAGTACCAAGATTCTATTTTTTTTTAAATGCGTTTTTGGTGATTACATTTAAAGATAAATCTACGTAGACTGATACTTTAATGTCGACTGTGTAAAGGTTATTTATAGTTATCAAAGGTACCAGGATAATAACTAAGTACGCCAGACGCGCGTTTCGTCTTCACAGGACTCATCAGTGATGCTCATTAAAATAAATAAAAAACTTAATAAGTACATAGTTGAAGAGCATTGAGGATCCAAAATTCAAAAAAGTTGTGCCAAATACGGCTAAGGTAATCTATGCCTGGGATAAGAAAAAACTGTCGAAATTTTTTAATAAAATTAACTTGTTTGTGATAAAAGTATTTTAACCGATCTGTGTGATACACTTCTCAACTATTCCACATCTCTTTAACTTTTCACATTAAAATAAGTTCACCTGGACATTTAAATACAATCTATCAACGAATAAATCTATTATTTGATAGGTCGGATAGGTAAACCTTGCTTGTAAATTTATCTTTTAAAGAGGATATTAACCAATGAATTATTATACCTGTCTAACTGATGGCTATTACATTTTAGTGTATCTTTTTGTTTACAATTCAAATGCTTTTTTCTCCTTTTTCATTCCTTGTTGTACTAAATCTGTATTTTACTTTCAAATTACGCTTTTCATTCTTTTTCTGTGTGTTTAACTATCTTTGTTGTTCTTAAATTTCATTAAATACCGAAATGTCAAAATAAGTTATATAATAGTAAATGTAAAATAGAATCCGACCTTGCAAAAACCCCATTGATAGTCAAGGTCGTTAAACACCCACATACAAGACTACTATTACAAACGTTTAACAGGTGAACAGATATTTTAAAAAAAAAACCCAAAACATACAAATGCATAAATGATATCGTAGCATCCTCCCCAATCCTGGTTCAACACATCTGATATAAGTTACAATGAAACATTGATTTAATTGATATGCACAAGGTCGCCGTTATGAAGATATTTTATTTCTTGTGTGCTACTTTTTTTTATTTTGAATTATTTTCGTTATTAATTAATGTTTAACCAAAATTTTAATAACTAATAGAAACAAATAAAATGAAAAATTTCTAATCAATTACGAAGTGTTTTATTTTAAAAACACCATTTGCATAAGTTTTCAATATTTTATTACAAAGTTAAGCAGAACAATTAGATATCAAGTCGACGACATGGGTATCTATCAAGTTGGATGTAGAAAATGCATAACCTCTGATTTAAAAAAAAATCCACGGACGAAGAACATATCAATCTATTAGTTCAGTAATTTTCGTGTCTGCCCTTCCATTATGTGACTCAAGAAAAAAATCCCCCAAAGAAATTGGTAACAATTGAATCGAAAAGAGAAAATCGAGTGTACCTTTTTATGTTAGGGCGTGTTTGAGTTGAATATTTCGTCTTGAAAACGTATAAAGCAAGAGTATTTGATATATCATCTCGCTTCAGATTCTATCGTTTTTATATGTCAAAGCTGCAGGTTGACTTTATAACATAAGACATTCACAGTACTAAAAGATGAAATATATGGGTCAAGTTAAATACCCTTCTAATGAACCACAATCACAAAAAACATAGTAGGTGTGTATGAATATCTGATTTTTTTTCTAAAAGTACTTGACGACAGTCTTTTAAGTTGAATGGTAAAAATGCATATCTGCGAAAAAAACATATTTTTTTGTATGTGATAATTAGGGTTTATCGTCTTCAACTACTGAAAGTTTTTAGTCTTTTAATTCTAAAAACATATAAGAAAATCTTTAGTCTCACTATTTATTTCAAAAGTCTTTCTGATAGTATTTTTTAATGCACTCATAAGTGTTTTTTAATGAACAATCTAACCAAAGTAGGCCAATTTTCATTTTTTTTTATTATATTTTTGAAAAAAGCATAGGAATCTTCATTTTGACAAAGTATAATAAAATTCTGTCTCATGAAATTTATACTAATGATCTACTTTCATCAAAACGAAATCGTGGTAATGACGGAAAATAAATAGATGACAAAACTATGATACTTCACATTAAAATGGAAAATACAGGCAATTAGTGAAAGGAAAAATACAAATTTGCAAATTAGGATCATATTTTTCTTATATCCATAAAGATCGATTTATGCATAACAAAACTTTTATATTCATGCTAACAAAATATATCGGTTTGGAAATTTATTCGAAATGGATTACTGCCAATATGATAAAGAGTAAAATATCTAAAAGCTTACATGATTATTCGGCTCAAATAATGTATACGATGCCAAGTGTGCAATCAAAAACAACATACATGTATATCAAAATGATGCTGATAAATATGATTTTGTATAAATTTGAAATTTTGTTATTTGAATACAAGGTTTTAATCATTTTAAAGGATACTGTTGTTTTCGTTTTGGCAAGATCTTATTATTCTCTTTTACTTTGGAGGTTTGATTGGTTTTTTATTTGCAATTTTCAGCATATAGTTTTTTTTAGCCCTATATAAAATGATATTTCTCCGAGATTTACATAAGATTTACAATATTTTACATAAGTTTTTAGGAACATGCATTTACATCTATTGGTCATATTTATCATATTGATTTTGAGATTTGGTATTTTGCTTCAACATAGTTTGTACTATTATACGTTTTTGTAAAAAGATTATACTAAGACCATTGTTATTGTTTACTTATTTAATGCTTATTAAACATGTCAAAATGTAATAATTGATTTCTAATACTTACATTTATCTATTGTCTAAGGTATGTTCAACATATGAATAGTTATCAAAGGTACCAGGCTTATAATTTAATACGCCAGACGCTCAAATCAAAATACTTAGAAAGCCAAACAAATACAAAGTTGAAGAGCCTTAAAGAACAAAAATTTCCAAAAAAGGTGTGCCAAATAATTCATGCTCGGGAACATATGTTACGATAGATCAGATAATTGATTTACACTAAAAAAAAATGAAAAATGAAAATGTAGTAAATATTTTGGTTTCAAATGCATTATCTTTGGCATCTAAAATGTGACGTCATAGTAATACTCCCGACGTCAAACATGTGATGTCGTCGGAGCTTAAAATACAATATAATTATCTCAATTCTAATGAAACTGACAGAAAACAACGTCAAAACATACATTTAATATCTGGCATGCGTCGTCTGCATATGCGTTTTCCATTTTCAAAGCATCAGTATTGAATTGATAGCATGAAAATTGGCGACGTTATCCAATACAAATGCCCGTCACAAACATTGTTGCATTATAATTTAAAATAACTCCTCAGATAAAACACACAATTATTGATTTGGTGAAAGATGTTGGGCAATTTGATGGTTATTAGATAAAATTTCAAAATGAATTTAGTATCGAAATAGTACTGATTTGGTCTTGAACAGTACATTTCCCTGAATAATATTAATCACCAAAGATAATGTAGGTTCAGTTTCTCAATTTTGCAATTTACAAGTGAAATGTTAACGCCGACCAAAATTCAGCATGTCCACATTGTCAATCTGACATTGTTACTGGTTTTGTCGATTTCCTGGATTATATATAAATGAACGCGACTATGGATTCGTTAGGTGAACGATTCATAAATTGTGACCATGTCTATGAATTGTTTGTAAAATTGAACATCACATAGTTCCATTATTTTTTTGATATGGACGTATGAGAAACTTGTACTGAAGGCGTGTATATACATGTTTAATATATTGATAGGATTGAGATTTAAAAGTGTTACATTGCTCTGTGGTCTCGCATTTAATGTTCCTCCGCTAAAAAAATGACACACTGAGAAAAAATGTTACATTGCGTTCAGTTAGATATTATAGACCTAGGCGCGATAAAAAAAAATATCATTTATTATATACCCACTTTTGCAGGGGCCTTTTAAGTTGAATGACCAAAATAATCTATGATCTTTGCTAAACTGCAGATATTTGTTGCATTTTTAAACAAACAATGTGTATTTACTATTTGATTCCAAGAATTCTTCAGAATGATTATAAATAGAAAGTCAATATCCAATGAATGAAGGTCTGCAAGGGGGTCCCTCCAATGTTGTACACTTTTTTAACAAGTGTTTTAAAGTCGTCACTATAGTTTGTGAATTTTGACCATTATTCTTTATTCTTTTGATTTCTCACTCAATTATTCTATATTCATTTTCTAAAACTATTTTTCTGCTGCATTTACCCATCATTCTCTATTATGTTAACCCCTTTTAGACCCTCATAAGTAGTTGCAACAACCAGGAAGTGCAATGATGATTGGCTTAATAGCTTCCTATCAGTGATACTACATGAATTAGGAAGTGCCGGTGACATACTACATAGTGAATAGGGAAGTAAAATCATCCCTATATATGTTTCCGAATTTTCAGAATTAGCCTTTATTTCTAAAACCTGAAAAAAACATCAAACTGTCATATTTTTAGGTCGCCCTCGTTATTGTTATTATCTTTATGCTATTTAGTTATTAATAGTGATTCGTTAAAATCATAGTTTTTGTAACAGGGATAGTGCTAAAAGGAGTAGGTTCAGTAAGAACCCTTTTTGGCCTCAAAATATAGCAGTTTTAGAAAACTGTGAAAATGTAATCGTTTAGATATTTATTGCAAAGTAGAATGCCTCTGCTACATAAATATGGGCTGTTTTTGACAACACAATGCACATATATCGGGTACTAGCATCATTAAGTCATGCTAAATTACTGGAATCTTCACAATTGTAGCATTTTAGTTAAATTTTAGACGGTTTCCGTCTGAAATGAAAGTGGCCGCATTCGTGTTCATTCATAATATTGAAATGTAAGTTGTATTTGATGATAATACATAATATATATAAAGGTTGAGGATGAACACGGATGCGGCCACTTTCATTTTTGACAAAAACCATCTGAAAAGTGACGATTTTGGGCATATTTGATAGCTTTTCATATTTAAGCTTGAATCGGGGCGTTTTAAATGACTTATTAAGTTAAAATCTTCCACATTAACGAATTGAATCAATTGAAATAGACACTTAAGTGTTTAGAAAGTGTCTAAAATCTTTCGTTAGATGAACTTGAAAATTGAGGCCGAAATCAGCCCTGACCGGACCTACTCCTTTGTAAAAATATTTCAACAGATTTGTTTCAACCAATCAAAATTGTCGATGAATGTTAGTACTACCGCACGTACACGAAAAGAGGATGGTTTTTCTACTTTTAACAGAGAAATGATAGTATAATATTGTATATTCTCTAATTGTAACTAATTACTGTGTTTAAAAGGTTGTGTATGTTTTAGAAAAAATGGATTGATGCTTGCTGATTGCATGCACGATCCTAGAAATATCTGAAAGGAAGATGTATATACATGTATAAATATCTCAATATCAGCAATGAAACTTTTGATCAGTTTTTAATTAATATTTAAACATGTTAAAATCAGTGAAGGTGTTACTCTCTGGGATGATATTACATTAATCTGACCATAGATGTAATACCATCTATGATCTGACCTAACGTTTTTTTTATATGAATTGTATTTTGGAATTGAAATATCTTCATAATGAAAGATATAAATGGGGCAATAAAAAGAAAGTGTTTTTAAGATGTGACGAGATTATTGCAAAACAGGTGATATTATTGCGACTACGTTACTTCTTATCAAGAACGTGATGATGAGCGGCACATGCATAGAAATTCTATACTTATGTACCAGAAGATGAAAACTATTCACATATATCTATAGGTTTGCTTTTTTGTAAATTGATATATGACAAAGTATATATTTTGAAAAGGGTGGAGTACTTGATGTCTCAGTTGCTCACCCCTACCAAAAAAAGTTTTAAGTGCACCCCCCCCCCCCCCCCCGAGATAAATATAACTATTATTTGGTTCTAAAATTGGTTATATAAACCTTAAAATGTCTTCTCAATAAATACGAGAAAAGCCTTGAATTATATCTAGATATCAATGTTAGGACTAAGACATTCCGTATTACACTCAAATGAGGAATTATGAAGGTTTAACGCAAATATGTAGGACCAAATTCAATAATATAAATAAGGAATGTTAAAAGATCTGAAATTTAATACTCGGATACTCGGTCAGATACAGAATGAATCTTATACGTCTATTGAAAAGTTTAGATTGTAGGCGGGATGCAGTGTTTTTGTCATTACCTTTCATAAAACGGATTTTTCAACGGAGTGAGTGAAGTGAAAATGTGAAGAGAAATATCTCAAGATGTATAACAGGCAAACGAGTATCCGGGTATTAAAACTGTACTCGAATACTAGGCCTTCCGATCGAGTACCCGTTGCCATCTCTAATATAAATATTTATGTCCGATAAACTTATGTGTATTGTTAGGCGGCTATTTGCGCAGTGAAGTTGTATTGACTATATATTCCACTGGTATATTCATTTGTGATATACAGTCACTGAACTATACCGTCTTCTTTGTGAAGTTGATTATGTGTTTCCGCAGAGTGTTATTATTGACGCCATATAAAATAAAAGTTTACGGTATTTTGTCTATTCTGCTGCAAATTCTACTCTGGTTGGTTTAGTCCAAGCTATTTCATTTGTGTCATGACTGACTGTGTACTTATTTGGTGAAATCTAAGGGTTACACAAGAATCAGCTACCAATCCGTTAATATGTCTTTTATAATCAACGTACTTTATATTAATAACATTCATATATGATGAGAAGCACCGGTGGAGCAAACTCTGTATACTCTTTAGTCATCTACGCTTGACTAATAATTCTTTGAATGTACTCTATGAAACACCTGCTTCTTCTTTTTATTGAAATGTTACAAACATATGTAATGTCATGTCTAGAGTGGAATAAGCGAATAAGCATTTGAAAGTTTTAAGCTATGGGTTAAATCCACTGTTTCTGTTTATGCAACTTCAGTTTTATTTTTAAGTCAAATTTTAGTGCGGATACAAGATATTTCGTTAAAGGTATTCATTCTTCATCTTCTAAACTTCTTATAGCAGATGATTTGAATTTAAAAATTTGGTTTTGACGCTGGTCTATCAAAGAAGGACAAATGTCAGCCTTGAGATGTTCTTCACTTGTTTTGTTACGTAGTATGTAAAAGTACATCAAATCGAGTATATCCTTTGATAAAAATAAATCGGTGAAACACAAATATTCAGTTGATTTTGTGCATTGTAGTTACAATTGAAAGTATCCTTGGTGACCTTGTGGTCTATGTTGTCGAACTACTGTTTAACTAGCTTATAATCACTGAGGTTGTTAGATAGAAATTTGCACGTGGAAGGTGAGCTCGACTCAAATCTTAATTGACTAGGATTGGGTTTTTTTCCCTTAGAAGGTCGGGGGTTCTCCGGCATCCATCAGCATTAACAACTCAACCCCGCGAAACAACAGTATAGTGCTGAATGTGTCGTTTAACATTAATCAATCAATAAATACACCTCTTGAAAACAAAAAGCTTATATTATTCTATTTATCTTTTATTTTTTGTAAAAATACTGAACTTAGCCGAACTATTGTCTGCAAGCATCAATTGTAATGGTTATGTCAAGGAAAACCACGTTGTAAGCAAGATCACATTATTAGTTCATGTAGACTTTTCCATATTGTTGTATTAAAAATGTAGAAGTTACGCAAATTTAAGAAGAAAGACCTTTCACAAAAAGAAAGTTATAATACAGACAAAAATCAGACGTAAGTTTTAAATAGTTAAGTGTTTGTTGACACGGCAATATTGGGAATTGCATAAGATATCTTATAATAGTAATTTGTTAATAATTTAAAAAGAAATAACATCTAAAACAATTGTTTGTTAATTCCATTAATTATATATAGAAAAGATTGTTTGTTAAATCTATTAAACTATATAAAAAGAAATTGTACACGGTAAAATACATTTGATTTATAGATGTCAATTTTACAGCTACGTAATACAGAAACAATTATTCAAAAGGAATATATAAATATGTAAACAAATCACTGTCTAATTCTGATATTTTCTCTTTTATTTTGAAGGCGTAAAATTAGGAATTTTGAACTTTTTTCAACAATAGACGACAATATGAAAATTTTCACCTGATTTCATCGTTGTTTTGACCTAAAATATAGGTGAACATGGTGAAGGTCATTGGAAACTTTTAAATCTATTTTTATATTCATTTTATTACATTATTATACCCTGCAATCAGGTTTACAACATAACGATATGCATAATTCAGAAAAGAATACCAACAAAGCTACTGACCTTTCGGCGCCTTTTAAAACAATTAAAAACCAACCCACTGTAGTACACATATTGAATTTGTGGACGTTGGGATAGTCTTCCTTCACTCGATGCATGTACAATGTAGATACCCTTCACGGAATATTCCTGTAATATTATAAGATACTTTATGTCTGTTAAATAAATTTTAAATTTCACACGTTTTACTTATTATAGATATTTTATTTGTTTCACGTTTTCTTGTATTGATGAGTGTATATCTTCGTTTTTGTTTTATATTAAAAATGTTAATTTATAAATGAGAACGTGCTAAATAAAATGAAAAGATATTGATTAGTGATTATATGCTCTTCTATGCTGTAAACCATCTTATTTTCGCGGATATACTTTATTTCGCGTTTAGCCATTTCTAGCCTATTTCGCCGCGATTTAATTTTGCAGTTCTTAAATTTACTTGATTTAGTTAAGTAAGGAAAAATCCAAGTCTAACATATACGTGACGATTTATATTCGCGATACTTTTCTTCTCGCAAAAATAAATAGCTCTCGAAAATTAGTTGGGTTACAGTATTTACATCATGGTGTTTGTAATGAAGGACCAAACAAAAACGCTATAAAGATGATTATGTGGCACCAGATCAACGACACGGATATAAACTAAAGAACACTTTCGTGTAATGTTAAACTCATAATATTGAACTTAGACAGGAAGATAAACACTATAATAAAATCAGAATAGGAATATATGGTTCGATTGTCGATGAGATTCATCGCCAATCTTTTTGTATATCCTTGTTGGTTTATAAGCTCTAAAAACATGTTTTAATCAGTTTTATAATTTCAAATATGTTTCCTCTTTTTATATTGTAGTCCGGCATTGTTTTCCCTTAATCGATTTATGACTTTTAAACAGCGGTATACTTATGTTGCCTTTATTCAGTCTCGATCATTAAATAAGACACATTAGTTGTCGAAATGCGGATCTGGTGAAGTAAACGTAGAACCAATGATGTTTTTTTTTGGTTACATATTATGTATATAAATTAACTTAATGTTAGGCAAGTTATCCTTAAACATGCGAACATATGGACGTGTGAACAAATTACTATAAATGTTGCATAAAAAAATGTAAAACAAATGACTTTTAAGCAATAGGTTTAAAATCCTTTGTGTTAAGATACTATGCAAATCACGCTTTTCTAACTAAAATGTATATTGATAAGTTTTGAATGGTTAATAGCTATCTACTTATTTGCCAAATTTATAAAAATGACCACGGAACTTAAAATTATCCTGGTTTTTAAGTCGAAGAAACTTATTCAGTTCACCTTGATTTCAGTGACTATGAAACACAATTGTGTGTTTGTACCCAGTCGAGTTATAGTGGATGTTGAGGACGGAACTATTCTACATTTTGTATTGCAATTATTTTAGTTATTAATAAGCAAAGAATGAAAAATGGTATATAATAAATATAAGAATACATATGTTTTGCCAAAGAAATACCATAATCAACCGAAGACAAAACCAAAAATGCATCCCACAGAAAGGTAGGCATACTATGATATTTTGTAATATTTTCCCTCAAAGCTGTTTACATGACAGTATATCATACGTAAGTGAAATACCCCGATATTATCATGAAATTTGATTGGTAACCTAAACAGGGAAAATGAGTCCAAATTCCTGTGAGAAATAAATTATAGATACGAATGATAATTAGCGGGAAAATCTGATACACTCCAGCATAAAAAAATATTTTTTCACAGCCCATATCCATGTCACAGATCCCAAATAACATACTAGTATAGTATTTTAAGCAAATACAAGTCACAAACAGTTAAAAACGCACATGCGCAACAGCGGATTTGATAAAAGATGTTAATTTCTTTGTTATCTGATCTCTATAGGGATTTTTTTCATTGGCAATTATATCACATCTTTTTTATCTTTATAAAAAAGCGTTTGATTTATAACCATTTCATCAATTGAGCCCTGTTTAAAATGGTTTTGATACATACATTTTCAAGGACGTTAATAATGGCACAAAAGTAGGACTTGTGCAAATTATTTGTAGTGCCAATGAATCCTTTTTTTGTCGGAAAGGAAGATTGCTAAACAAATCCGGGAAGAACATCCTATAAACTCTGTTCATAGTTAGGTCAAATTTATTCAATACCGAGCATAAATAAAGGGGTACTATGAAATTTCTTTCAATAAATTTTGAAATCGAAAGGAAAAAATCCAACATCTTTACATAGATGAAGTTTAATATGATAAAGAGATCATAACATGTTTCAGTAATTTTGATGTGACATTTCCCCATATCAGTTTTATTATTAGTCCTTAGTTGATATCAGAACTGGAGTCATTGGCATTTGAGCTTATATCATG